>NW_026576212.1:0-149138 GCF_028641065.1 Leucoraja erinaceus | reverse complement strand
GTGTCATCCGCAAACTGGGATATTGCATCCAATTCCCTCATCCAGATAATTAAATTATTGTAAATAGCTGGGGTCCGAATGCGCCTTGCGGTACCCCCACTAGTCCAATGCCTGCCATTGTGGAAAAAGGACCCGTTTACTCCTACTCTTTGCTGAATGGAATCCAGTTTCCATGGGGGTCTAAGATCATGAGCACACAGTGCATCTCGAAGCTGAATTAATAAATACTAATTGCCGATCATTGCTTCATTTTTCGCTTAAAATTATTTTGCAATGGCACGCGGAGAATATAGTTAACAGGAGAAAACTGTGGATTCCGAACAATAGCCTGCAGTGCAGCCACGGCACATACACACGGGCGTCCATGATTGAAACCCGGTTTTTGTGCTCTGCTCTCCGGAGTTGATCTGCAAAATCTTCGAATTGTTGTCACTGAAAACTGTCCTGACATCGTAAGAGCACCAATCCTTTAAAAATCGGCCACTGTGTTGCCTGCCGTTACACCTATACTTTTTCAAAATCCAATGTCAATTTGGACTCATTGTGATGTGATCATAGAACTGTGACCACTGTTCATCAGATCAGAAAGTTGAGACGCCCACGCGACGCTTCATATTGGTCTATGGGTTGCGTGGAAAGAGCGCGGAACTGAAGATGTCCCAATGATGCCTTAACGATTAATGGGCCGCATCTCTGTGGAGACAAGCTTGGACCTCACTTCTAGGAGAGCTAGTGTCTAAGACCTCAGCTAAAAGAAGCGGATACATAAATTAGGGGGATTGGCGGGATGATGGCACAGTACGAATGTACAGTGATCAATGTCAGCGTGGATTTGGTGGGCCGAAGGGTCTGTTTCCGCTCTGTACCTCTAAACTAAATATAATTGAGAGGTAATGTTTGAAGGGAGAAGGTGAGTACACGAAACGAGCTGCGAAAGAATGTAGTTGATTTATGTACTGTAACAGCATATAAAAGACCCTCACCGCGCGATCTATGTTTAACAGTGGTTGAAAGAGATATGGTCGAAATGCCAGAAAATTACGATTAGTCTACATAAGGCAAATAGGACGGCATGTTCGAATTCAGACAACATTTCAGTGTTGTCTGTTAATGACTACTACTTGGCTTCCTTCATGTTCCCATTGAGTTGCGCCCTGAGAAACTAGAGGATAGTAATGCGTTTTATCGGATGACGTGGAACATGGCCTATCTCTTTCTTGGTGGGTTTATACTGCTTTCGAAACGTGCCTAGCTCTATGTGTTTCCCTGCCCCATTATTATAACCTTATGACTTTTCCCAGTATCGCTATATGAGTGATTCCCATGACCCCAGGCTCGACAGGCCGAGATGCAACGCGGCTCGACACCCTCCATTGTTCTGTACTGAAATAAACGAGGGTATACAGGCTGATATTTTTGAAACTGCATCTTCAGAACGGAGCACGTTATTCGGACACTAAGATGGATAAATCCTTAATTTTACCTAATATTTCACAAGTGCCATGGAATGCAAGGTTCAAGAATTGGCCGCGCATTGGGGCACGTGTACAATTTTTGCCTCATCGTCCCACATCCGGCTTCGATGCTGAGCTCGGGTGCTGTTCTTTGCCGAGTTTGCACATTCTACCTTTAGCTACTTTGTTTTTATACGGGGGTCCCGTTTTCCTCCCACCACCTAAATATGGGTAGGTTTGTAGGTTAATTGGACTCTGTAAATTTCCCCTCGTGCGAAGAGAGAAATTGAAGAGAAAGTGGGATGGCATGAAACTAGTTTGAAAGCGTGATCGATCGTCAGCGTGCACTCGGTAATCTGACGGTCCTGTTTCGATGCTCTCTTCTTTAATATAGAACTGTGACAGAGTCCAACCATGTTAATCAGCCACGGAGAATATGACAAGTTGTCTAATTTTAGCCCTTTTACGAATGGTCAGAAGTAATAATTCTGGCCACTTCAGGCCGACAGGAGCGAAACATCAATGAAGGGAAGAAGGGTTTCGGCCCGAAACGTCGCCTATTTCCTTCGCTCCATAGATGCTGCTGCACCCGCTGAGTTTTCCAGTTTTGTGTACCTTCGATCTTCCAGCATCTGCAGTTCCCTCTTGAACATATCAATGAAGGGAAGTCGCTTTCGGAATTGGATCGAGGTGTCACGGATTACCGGTGAATGCAGGAGAATAAGGTTCACATGTGAAAATAGATCAGCCACGATTGAATGGCGGGGTAGACTTGTTGGACCGAATTGTCATATTTTCATCCTATCACTTACAGTATAAAAATATGAACGTGTTTATATTCACTTAAATATATGTAGGACTTTTGGAAGGATCCGGTAAGGTTTTGTCGAAGCGGATAATATCGCCGAAAACTGGCTGACTTTGTGGATTGACGAGTTTATTGGTGCACTGCAGTGACATGGGTCATGGAAACATTCGACTCTCATCGTAATCATGAACTGAATCAAACTTTATTAGCCAAGTATGTTTCGCAAATACGAGAAATTTCATTTGCCGTATAGTCATTCCAATAAGAAGCAACATGATGCACAAAATACATTTTAACATGAACATCTCCGCATTCATCACTGTGATGGAAGGCGAACACAGTTTACTTTCTCCTTTCTTTGTCCTCCAACGGTCGGGGGCCGCTAACCTTCTATTGACGGGATGATCATACTCTCTAGGCTGTGGGCGGGACTTCTTATTCGGGGGGGATTAAACTCCTTAATAGACGGGGGGAATCAGGGACAAATGAGAATAAAATACTCTTGAATTGACTCTTGATGTTAGGGATGTGAGAGGAAACTGGATCACCCGGTGTAAAACAAGTCAGACTTTCACCTCTGTTTACTGATGTACACTTATGGGACCATCTGTTGGGCTTTGTTATCGACTAACACTGACGATGAATATTCTGACAGCGGCGAAAATAGGTGACGAAATCTCTATGATAACAACATGTTCTGAAACATGGACTCAGGACTGAGGTTGGGGGAAGTACTTGGGGAGTGTTGGAATAAGGCATGGGCTGCGCATTGTGTTCTGTATGTAAATATATTAGACATTTAAGATGTGAACTATTATTGTATTCGTTCAAGTCATAGCGTGATCCAGCGTGAAAAAACAGACTCTTCTGCCTAATTTGCCCACACCGGCCAATTAGTGACAGCTGCATTGTCCGCACCTGCCGCATTGCGCCAATATCGCTCAAAACCCAATGTATGTATTCATGTACCAGCCTAACAGTTTCTGAAGCGTTCGGATAGTCAATGCCCCAAGTACCTCCTCTGGCAGCTTGTCCGCCCCCCCCCCCCCCCCCCCCCCCCCCCCCCACCCGCACCAGCCTTTCAATGAAAAGGGTACCCCTCAGTCTCCAATGACATATGTTCCACTCCATCTTAAAGCTATCTCCACCGGACATTAATTTAACTACAGTGGGCAAAGGACTGTGCATTTACCCGATCTATTCCTCTCATGGTTGTATGCTCATCTCTAAGATCATTCTCCATCCTCCTGCACTCCAATGATTAGCGTCCCATCCTACTCAACCTCTCCATGTAGTTCAATCTCTCGAATATTGGCATCCAATAAATCGTCTCTGTACGCTATCCAGCATGACAACATATTTCCTATAACATGCCGCCCAGAACTCCACACAATGGCGACTTGCATCGGCTTGCACAACTGCACATGCCCTCCCAACAATACACAATATTCTGAGCATTGAAGGCCAATTTTCCAAATACCTTTCTGACCAACCTATTTAGCTGCGATTCCTCCAAGTAAACATGCACCAGCACTCCAAGTTTTCTCCGCTCTTCACAAACTCTCCAGAGCCTGACCATTCAATGTATAGGTCCTGTCCATGTTACACTTTCCATATGTGTACATATCACTTCCCATTTGTGTGCGAGTCTCAAGGATGGTCTGTTGCCTCCCTGGTGCCATGGTTCAAGATGTCTCTGACCGACTTATGGTCATCCTCGAGAGGGAAGGTGAGCAGCAGGAAGTAATTGTGCATTCAGGCACAAACGACGTCGGGAAGAAGAGGAATGGGGTTCCGCAACGTTTGTTTAGATAGTTAGGAGGCAGTCTGAAAAGCAGGACTTCTAGGGTAATTATTTCTGGTTTGGTTCTTGTACCTCGTGTTTGTGCGGGCATGGACATTGAAATGGGGGTTCCGAAAGAGCGCGTGGTGCTGGAAGCAAGGAATAAGGTTTATCGACCACTTGGACTTCTTCTGGGTTAGGGGTGACATGTACTAAAGGGGACGGTCTACACCTTTGTAGCGGGGGGGGGGGGGGGGGGGGGGGCACCTGCTAGACAGATTTGCTGGGTAGTTTTAAACTAAATCGAGGGGGGAAGTGGGTAACAAATTGGGAATATGAAGATGGAGTTAAAGGGGAAGTGAGTACAAGAAACTCTTACAACAGACTCTCGACAATGGGCAGAACATTTCGAGAAGGGGTAAGAGAGTAAGGTCAGGGGCAACAGTGACTGGTTTGAGAGGTGAGGTGAATATTGAAATGATATTTTTGAAAGCGCGAAGTATAAGAAATATAATGGATGTGTTTGAGGCTCAGTTGGACATTGGCAAGTTTGATATTGGGGGAATTACTAACGCCGGTGGTGATGAAGTGCTTTGAGAGGTTGATCATGGAACTAATCAACTCCTACCTCGACAAAAACCTGGACCCACTGCAGTTCACGTACCGCCACAACAGATCAACGGTGGATGCGATCTCGCTGGTCCTCCACTCCGCGGTGGACCACTTGGACAACAAAAACTCATATGTCAGGCTGTTATTCATTGATTACAGCTCGGCATTTAACACAATCACCCCCTCCAAACTGGTTACCAAACTCGCAGAACTGGGTCTCTGCGCATCCCTCTGCAACTGGATCCACGACTTCCTCATCCACAGACCACAGTCTATTCGTATTGGTGGAAATGTGTCAGCCTCGATAACAATCAGCACGGGAGCACCTCAAGGCTCCGTGCTCAGCCCCCTGCTGTACTCACTCTATACCCATGACTGCGTAGCGAACCACAGTGCGAACTCCATCACCAAGTTCGCTGACGACCCCACTATTGTGGGGCGTATCACTGATGGGGATGAGTCAGAATATAGAAGAGAGATCGAGCAACTGTCCATATGGTGCCAGCGCAATAACCTGGCCCTCAACACCAGCAAAACCAAGGAACTGATTGTGGACTTTGGAAGGAGTAGGAGGGGGACCCACAGTCCCATTTATATCAACGGGTCGATGGTTGAAAGGGTCAAGAACTTCAAATTCCTGGGCGTGCACATCTCTGAAGATCTTTCCTGGTCCGAGAACACTAACGCAATTATCAAAAAAGCTCATCAGCGCCTCTACTTCCTGAGAAGATTACGGAGAGTCGGTTTGTCAAGGAAGACTCTCTCTAACTTCTACAGGTGCACAATAGAGAGCATGCTGGCCGGTTGCATCGTGGCATCGTTCGGCAATTTGAGCGCCCTGGAGAGGAAAAGACTACAAAAATTAGTAAACACTGCCCAGTCCATCATCGGCTCTGACCTTCCTTCCATCGAGAAGATTTATCGAAGTCGCTGTCTCAAAAAGGCTGGCAGTATCATCAAAGACCCACACCATCCTGGCCACACACTCATCTCCCTGCTACCTTCAGGTAGAAGGTACAGGAGCCTGAAGACTGCAACAACCAGGTTCAGGAATAGCTACTTCCCCACAGCCATCAGGCTATTAAACCTAGCTCGGACAAAACTCTGATTATTAATAAACCACTTGCTGTTATTTGCACTTTACCAGTTTATTTATTCATGTGTGTATATATTTATATCATGGTATATGGACACATTTATCTGTTTTGTAGTAAATGCCTACTATTTTTCTGTGTGCTTAAGCAAAGCAAGAATGTCATTGTGCTATACAGGGACACGTGACAATAAACTCACTTGAACTTGAATTGAATTACAGATACATGGCTACTCTAGAATTTAGGAGATTGAGAGGGGATCTTATAGAAACTTACAAAATTCTTAAGTGGTTGGACAGGCTAGATGCAGGAAGATTGTTCCCGATGTTAGGAAAGTCCAGGACAAGGGGTCACAGCTTAAGGATAAGGGGGGAATCCTTTAAAACCGAGATGAGAATAAACTTTTTTCACACAGAGAGTGGTGAATCTCTGGAACTCCCTGCCACAGAGGGTAGGTGAGGCCAGTTTATTGGCTATATTTAAGAGGGAGTTAGATGTGGCCCTTGTGGCTAAGGGGATCAGGGGGTATGGAGAGAAGGCAGGTACGGGATGCTGAGTTGGATGATCAGCCATGATCATATTGAATGGCGGTGCTGGCTCGAAGGGCCGAATGGCCTACTCCTGCACCTAATTTCTATGTTTCTATGTTTCTAGAGGACCATGGCTGATAAATGAATATGCAGGGTTATACGTCTTAACGAACAGACATACAGGTGGGTAATGGGGGTGGGGTAGCTCTGTTCATAAGGAATGGACTTCACTCCCTTGCGAGGGGTGGCATTGAATCAGGAGATGTAGATATGGATAGGACTGAGGAATTGTAAGGGTACAAATATCCTAATGGTAGTTATCTAGAGCTCCCCAATCAGTGGCGTTGATAGAAGGTGCATGTCGAATCAAGATTCAAAATTAGCATGTCGCAAATGTGTTGCAATGGTGGTAATGGAAGATTTCAACATGCAGGTAGCCTGGGAAAACCAGGCTGCTACTGATACCCAAGAAAGGGAGTTTGTGGAGTGCTTCTGAAATGGATTGTTTAAAAAAAAAAATAATTTATTTTTTATTAGAGGCGATGTACAGTAGTATAATCCGCGGCATATGACAAAATATATTATTGTACATCTCCCACTTTAAATTTAACAAGAATGAAATAGAAAAAGAGATAACGGGCGAGAAAGAGAGAGAGTGAAATAAATAGTGAGTGTATGAGCCCCTAGACTACCAGATAGTGCAGTCCAGGAGTGAATGAGTAAAAGCCTCCAGCGAATAAGAAGACAAAAACCAAAAAAAACAAAAAAACGGGAACTTTACGTGTAGATACACCAACTTCATTTCTCACCACACCCATCACCCTGTCCGTGAATCGGTTTAATTCCAGAGTTGTGTTGCACCCTACTATACTTGTAATGAATCAATGAAAGGAGTCCATATCTTTAAAAATTGCTCTGATTTTCCTGATAAGACGAGTCTCATATCCTCAAGATGTAGCGTCTCAGACATGCTTGTGATCCACATTTTAAGCGTTGGGGTGGATGCATTTTTCCAAAATTTAAGTATATGTTTTTTTTGCCATTATCAGGCCGTAATAGAGAAAACGTCTTTCAAATATTGAAAGCAGCCACCTGGTCTTCAAAAACTAATCAATTTTGTATGGGAGTCCATTTTAGTTTTTAATAATTTTAGAAGATTTCAATGATTTCTTTCCAAAATTTACGGAGTTCTATGCAAGAGGCAAAGATGTGTGTTATAGTTGCTTCTTGAGATAAACATTTGTCGCGGATGGGAGATACATTTGGGAAAATGTTATTCAGTTTAGTTTTTGAGTAAGATAGTCTGTATAGCATTTTTAATTGGATTAGACTATGTCTTACATTAATCGAACTAGTATGTACATATTGAAGATATTTTTCCCATCTGTCTTTGGGAATTTTAAAGCTTACTTCCTGTTCCCACTCTCTTCTAATTACATGTGACGATTGAGTTTCTATATTTAGAATGATATTGTACAAGTATAATATTAAACGATACTCTGCGTTTCTATTCATACCTTCATCTAATATATCTGGCAACAGAGTTTGATATTCGTGGGTATATGTTTTCAAATAATCTCGAATTTGAAGATATCTTAAATATTGATTACCTTTCAGGCTGTGTTTTGATTGTAATTTCTGAAATTATAAAATGTTTCCCATTTCGTATAAATCTCCAACCTTTTTAATTCCTAGTCTTTCCCAATGAGTAAACGTTGTATCTATAATAGATGGTTTGAACGACGGATTATTAGCTATTGGAGAAAGAAGAGGTATATTTCTTAGTTTAAGAGTACATTTTACTTGTCTCCAAATTCGTAAAGTGCTATGAATAATCGGATTTTTCCTGTATATTGTATTCTTGAACTTTACTGGGGTGAGAAGGATCGCGCCTATATTAAAAGGCGAACAATCCTCTCTCTCCATTACTAACCAATCAACCTGTTGAGATGAATTTTCCAGCCGGTGAATTACATTTTTTTAATATTCACTGCCCAGTAATAGTACAAGAAGTTGGGGAGCGCCAGTCCACCGATTTCTTTGGGTTCACATAAATATCGTCTAGGAATTCTGTATGATTTATAATCCCAAATAAAATTGTAATGTGGGAATCAAGTTAAAAAAAAAATAGGTAAATACAAGTATATCGGTATTGTTTGAAATAAGTAGAGAATTTTTGGGATAAAAAATAATTTTTATAGCATTTATTCTGCCTATTAGAGACATCGGAAGTGTTTTCCAGAATTGAATCAGAGCGTTTAATTTAGTAAGTAAAGGCAGGAAGTTTGCATTGAATAAATACTTATATTTTCTGGTTACTTGGATACCCAGGTATTTAAAATTTTCTGTAGCAACTCTAAAAGGAAAATTTAAATGTTATCAACTCTAGGGGTTTTATCGCTATGATTTCACTTTTATTCCAGTATATTGTATATCCTGAGAAAGAACCACATTTCTCTATTATATTTAATATCTTTGGTATACTAGCTTGAGATTTGTAATGTCTAATAATACGTCATCTGCATAAAATGATAATTTATTATTGGAATGTTTAGTATTACAACCGTGAATATTCCGATTCGGATGCATTCTTATACTTTCCGCTAAGGGCTCTATCGCAAGAGCAAATAGCAGGGGTGATAATGCTCAACCGTGTCTATTGCCCCTGGATAAGTGAAATTTCGGAGAAAGTATGTGGTTGGTCAATATTCTAGCAGTCGGCGTATCTTATAGTAATTTTATCCATGAAATAAAGTTCTCTCCCATCTGAACTTTTTGCAGTACTGTGAAGAGGTATTCCCTGAAATGGATTCTTAGAGCAGCTTGTGCTGGTGCCAACCAGAAAGAAGGCAATCTGAATTGATTATACTTGATTAGGGAAGTAAAGGTAAAGCAGCCATTAGGAGCCACAAGTTGTAATCGCCAATTTGAGAAGGAGAAGGGAAAATCGCAAGTGTCAGGAGCTGGCCAAAGTTGACTGGATGACATCCTAGCAGGGATGACTGTGGAACAACAATAGCAAGTATTTCTGGGAATAATTGAGAAGGTGCAGAAACAAAGTCAACTCAAGGACTGTATAAGAATGGAAGGTAAGTATAACGAAGCAAAGTTGAGCGGAAAGCCAGAGGATTAGGACATTTTTAAAGAGCATCGGAAGATAACTAAAAAGGCAATGCCTTTTTAAGGCAAGGTAAATATGAATTGCAAGGTAAATACGAAGTGCAAAGGTAAGCTAGCCAAGAATAAAAAGGAGGAATGCAAAATCTTAAAGAGGTATTTGAAGAAGAAAAAGACAGTAAGACAAATGTGGGTCCCTTGAAGACAGATTAATTTATTATGGGGAACAAGGAAATGGCAGATGAGTTAAACAGGTATTTTGGATCTTAGGAAGACACAAACTAACACAGTCTCTGTACTGTACACTGACAATGACAATTAAATTGAATGTGAATCTGAATCTGAAACAATCTCACAGATGCACTAGTGGCCAGATGACCGTGGGTGACGGAAGAACTGAAGGAAATTCAAATTTGTCAGGAAAAGGTATTGGGTAGACTGATGCTTTAAGGATGCAGGGTGATTTGGGTAGGTTGGGTGAGTGGGCAAAATGCATGGCAGATGCAATTTAACGTGGATAAATCGTAATCATAATCATAATCATAATCTTTCATCATTGGCCAAGTATGTTTTGCCACATACGAGGAATTGATTTGCCATACAGTCATGCCAATAAAATCAACAACACCACACAACACACATTTTAACATAAACTTCCAGCACAGTGTCTCCTCCACATTCAACACTGAGATGGAAGGCAATCAAAATGTAATCTCTTCCCTACTTTATCCTCCAGCGGTCGGGGGCCCCGAGTCATTCGTTGACGGGATTATCTTGGCTCCCGCAGCCGGCGATCGGCCCTCCGCATCGGGGCGATCAAGCAGGCGGGGGTGGGGGGGGGGGGGGGGGGGGGGGGGGGGGGGGGCGTTTAGCTCCCTGCGCCTGGTCAGAGCCAATTGATTCTGCGACTTTGGAGCTTCCCGATATAAGCCGGTCCCTAGACTGTGAGCCAATTGATGTTGAAATACGCAGGGCGCTGTTGTAGTATTGATCCCAGGTAATGGATCGCAGGTTCCGATGGTAAGTCCACTGCCTCGCGATGGGGCTCAAAGTCAGTCTCGAGCAAGGCCGCCAGCTCTATTATGGAAAACACTCGCAGCTGCCGTAAGATTAAAGATTGAATCTTGTTTCTCCGATCCCCTCATAACAAGATGAGTTGAGTTTGGCGCACCTTTTGCAGTTGTATAGGGCCCTAGTGAACCCACCGCTTGCGTATTCTGTGGTGTTTTGGTCTCCAAATCTGAGGAAGGACATTATTGGTATTGAGGGAGTGCAGTGTAGGTTCACGAGGTTAATTCCCGGGATGGCGGGACTGTCGTATTTCGAAACAATGGAGCGACTGGGCTTGTTTCCATTGGAAATTGGAAGGATGAGAGGGGAAAAACATATAATATTATTAAGGGATTGGATGCGCTAAAGGCAGGAAATTTGTTCTCGAATTTGGGGAAGTCCAGAACCAGGGGCCACAGTTAAGGTATAAGGAGGAGGCCATTTACATGGGAGAGGAGGAAAAACTATTTCACCCAAAGTGTTGTAAATCAGTGAAATTATCTGCCTCAGAAGGCAGTGGATGCCGATTCTATGGATGCTTTCAACAGAGAGTCAGATATAGCTCTTAACGATAGCGGAGTGAATGGATATGGGGGAAGTCAGGGACTGTGAACTTATTGTGGATGATCAGCCATGATCACATTGATTGGCGATGCTGGCTCGAAGGGCCAAATGGCCTACTACCGCACCTATTGTCAATTGTCGAAATCGAGAGGCATTGTGAATGTCAATCTGAAGAATGGTTTCGATCCGAAACGACACCCATTCCTTCGCTCCAGAGATACTGCATGCCCTGCTGAGTTACTCCAGCTTTTTTGCGTCTGTCTTCGGTATGAAGCAGAATGTACAATTCCTTTCTGCATTAGTGTAAGGGTAATGTTTTTGATTTCCCGAGTGCTTTCAACACAATCCGGCCTGCACTGCTCGTGAGCAAAGTGACGCAGACGCGGCTGGATGCTTCATTGGTATCCTGGATCACCAACTACCTGACTGGACAAGCACAACATTTCAGGCTACAGAACAGTGCCTCGGACATATTGATGAACAAAACAGGGGGGCCAAGTTTGCGGTCCTCTCTACATTCTTGTTTACCATCTACGCGTGGGACATTAGATATAAATCCGTCTCCTGGCACCTGCAGAATTTTCAGATGACTCAACAATTGGGCGCTGATAAGTGAAGCAGAATACATGTTTGTTGTCAACTAATTTGTGGAGTGGTGAGGGTGAATCATCTGCAGCTCAATGCGTACAAGATTAGGGATTTTGTGGCGTTCTTATGATGAAAGGACCACCCCGTTCCCCTGTCTTCATATGTGGCGTGGATCTGCACTCTACACATACCTTGGAGTGTACCTGGACAGTAAACTGGATTGGTCCGGGAAAGCTGAGGTCCTGTACACAAAGTGACAGTGCCGGCTCTACTTTTTGAGAATGAGCTCCTTCAACGTCTGCAGAAAGATGTTGCAGAGTTTTCATCAATCGGTTGTAGCCAATGCAATCTTATTCGCAGCCGTGTGCTGGAGCAGGAACGCAAAGGATCTGGATGGAAACGGGATCAACAGACTCACCAAAGGGTCTGGCTCAATCCTGTGGACCGTGATGGATTCGTGGAGGTGGCGTTGGAGGGGAGGATGCTCCGCCAACCGCGGGGCATCCTGGACAATACAGCTCCCCGCCCCTCCATGACCACTCTGGCCAATCTGATGAGTACCTTCAGCAATAGACTGGTTCGACCAAGATGCAGGGTAGAACGCCACAGGAGATCGTTCTTCCCAGTGGCTAACAAACTACACAACTCCTCCCTTTCTGCCGTGGGGTAGACTGCGACTGACTACCCCCCCCCCCCCCCCCCCCCCCCCCCCCCCCCCCCCCCCCCCACTCTTTGCGCATTCCCCCACTTCCATTTAATGTTTCATCTATATTGGTCTGTTTTACTGACTGTTGCCACGCATTTATTCCCTCTGGGATCAATATAAATTTGAGGCCATGAGCTTTCTGAGACTCTCCCACTAGTGGAATCATCTTGTGCGCATCCACACTCTCCAGGCCTTTCACTTTCCGCTATGTTTCAATGAGGACCCCCTCATCCTTCCAAACTCCAGCGAGTAGAGGCCCTGTGCCTTCAAATACGCATCGTATGCTAATCATTATCGTAAACCTCATCTGGATCTTCTTCAGCACAAGCACACCCTTCATCAGATACCGAGAGAAGAATTGCTTGCAATAATCCAAATGCGGTCTCATCAGCACCTTTCAAGAATCGACTCTATCCAGGATCCCCGGCATTCCTTTCAGGTTGGGCAGAGGTTCACCTACACTTCCTCCAACCTCATCCACAGTATCCGTTGTTGAATATGTGGCTTCTTATACATCGGCGAGATGAAACGGAGACTGGGCTGAATTCCTTTGCTTAGTATGCCTGGACGTACCCGACCCCCCAGTGCTAAGCACTTTAATGCTCCTTCCCATTCCCACACTGATTTTACTTCGGAGTCACGTGAGTGACTACGTGAAGAAGGGCCGTCCGTCTGCGTGCGCGTCATTACGTCTGAACGCAACGCGCGCGACGGACCGGCAGGCACTATGGCCTCCCAGCCGTCGGGATGAGCAGGTAAGGAGAGCTGAACTACCTACCTGCGTTCTTTCGGCCTTGAAGTTTTTTTCAGAGCCCAGATGTCGAGGAGACGGCCCGCGGGGATGTCGGCTGCCGAAGACCGCAGCTTTCCAAATAGCGGGCGACGGTCTTGTTCCCGACATTAGCGCCGACAGTAGAATCGGCAGGAGACTTTGCGCAGGAGCTGCGTGGTTGCCCTGCCAGGCGTAATGCCACCCGCAAGTCTAAAACGGTTGACTCTGATGAGTCCGGGAAAGAGGAATACCTTCCCTCAACGGAGAGCGTCTGAGGACGACTCTCCCACATGGAGCAACGCTTACCGACATTAGCGCCGACAGCAAAATCGGCAGGAGAAGTTGCTCCAACAATGATCTGCTCCAAGGGAGGGAGCAGTATTCCCAGGTACAAGCAGAAGAAATGAAGTAAGTAAGTAAGTTTTACTTATATTGCACTGTTTAAGTCAACACCAAAATGCTTTACATGAAAGGAATAATAAGCTTCCATACTAACAAACAGAAAATAAGTGCTTCTGAAAAAGTGCTTCACTGGGTGCTTCCTTGGATGGAATCTAGCTCTTGACAGCCCGGGTATTATGTAGAACCAGCAGGCAGCAGCACCTGTGTTGAGGGCTGCACAAATGCCCCCTGCTCTGAGGAGAGGAACATGTCAGCACAGATATCCTCAGGGCTGCCTACGAACCTGATTCTCAGTGGAGGGGAGTGTGACTGATCAGTAGGTAACTGATCTCGAATTTAAAGTGTGAACATACTGAAGCAAGAGCCAGCAGTTGGCAGAATAGTTACAGAGGCGACAACACACCCCACACCTCCACAGGGGGCAAGCGGTTCACTGAATCCGGTGGTAGCTTGAAAGCTGGGCACGGAAATATGATCAGAGTCGTCTTTCAAGGCAGACTGAAAATAATGGCCAGAATTGTCCTACAAGGCAGGTTCAGTATGATGAGGTGCAGACCAGACCCAAGCAGAGGTCAGGAGAAACATGTAATCCACACTTCCTTACCAGTCCTACTCCCAATCAAGGAGAGAAAAGGAACCCGCATCAGGGGTCTTTGGGCTTACCACAAGACCACCGGTAGCCATGGAGGTAGGTGGGTCTGGGTTTACTGTAACAAGGGATTGTGGAGCAGTTACATGTTGGTAATTTACACTTATGTTCTTGTTCAAAATGACAATAACATGAATTTTCAGAACTGGTTTTAAAACAGATAATAACATGTGATAATTTTTACTGCACAACATACATAGGTACCAAGCAGACTTGGAACTTCGACTGGAATTGTCATCGAGGCAGGCCCAGTATTTTTGGGCAGAACTGCCATTCAGGACATGTAATAGAATGGCCAGGTTAGAGTTTGCCAAGAAGTACTTAAAAGAGCAACAAAAGTTCTGGAAACGGTCTTCTGGACAGATGAGACGAAGGTTAACTTACATCAGAGTGATCGCAAGAACAAAGTATGGAGGAGAGAACGAACTGCCCAAGATCCAAATCAAACCACCTCATCGGTGAAACATGGTATTGGGGGTATTTCAGCCATGTATGGGTGCTCAACGTACTGGCTCACTTATTTTCATTGATAATATCCAATTACATGAACAACTTCCCTACATTGATTTGACAGCTGTTGGCATATGGTTGCCACACTTATCCCTGATGATCGTCCGATCCCAATAAGGGGTTAAACTAGTTATTCTGCCTTACAAGTCGATGGGCTGATCTCTGTCAAAGCACCAGTAGTAGTAAAAAGGAACAGCAAGGATACAGGCACTTCAGCAAAACTGGTCTGATCGTCGATCAGCCATTCACATCAGCTTCATGTTATCCTGCATGTCCATCCACTTCATACACGCGAGGGAAAATTTACAGAGGATATTAATCCACAAAACTGCAGATGTTCGGGATGTGGGAGAAAACGGGAGCACCCAGACGAACACCAGCCGGACAAAACGTGAAAACTCCACGCAGACAGCTCTCGAGATCGGTAGCGGACGCGGGTCTCAGGCGCGGCGGTAGGACACCAGGTCCTGCTCGTCCTCATCCTCATCCGACACAACGCGTTCCTGTCCCATAGATTCTGCGAATTCGCTCGGGAGATTGAAAAGTCGTTGAAGGAGTGAATAACATCCCACGGCTTTAATAGCCGGTTCAGAACTGGTTGGATTCTATGCTGGACTCTAAGGAGTTATAACTTAAATATCTTACTTTGGTGAACAAGTTAGATCACTATTAATTACTGTTAATCAATACCAATAAAACATTATTGTTAATTACTACTAATAAGAAGTTAAAGTAATACTTGACTTATGTATACTTTACCCCTAATACTTAACTAACATTCCCAATGGGAGATAATTGGATTAAATTAATTTGGGCCTGTCCTGTTTACTTCCCCTTTTTTCCCCCTTTTTTTTAAATTATAATTCTTTAAAACCAGAGCTAGTATTAATTTGATCAAAAGCTACGGAAGTTTTTGGATTGTTTGCCACAACAGGATGGCTTTCACTAACTGCACCGTTTAAAGTTGTAGTTTTAGTCGCTTCTTTCTTTTTCCTGCACTCTTTTAACTCTTTCCTTACTTATTTAATTTCTATTTTTACTTAATTATTGAGAATTAATATCATTTTGTGAGATATATCAAACAGAATAAAAGCCCATCCACCCTCTATTCAAACAGAATGTAATGTCTAACGTGTTAAATCATTTACTTTATCACAGACCACAAGATAAGCTGCAAGACACTATCACGGAAATTGGGGGTAAAGGAATTACATTTTGTAGTTGGAATGTCAAGGGCGTTAACGAACCATTTAAAAGAAGTGAAGTACCATCACAAATAAAATCAATTAATGCTGACATAATGTTCCTTCAGGAAACCCACCTTAAAAACGCAACACATAATAGATTGAAAGGCAAATGGATTGATAAATTATATAATTCGTCATTTCCCTTTAAGTCAAGAGGGGTAGCCATTTTATTTCGTAAAGGTATACCATTTGAATATACCTCTTCTATTGTTGATTGTTACTCCAACAATGTTTGCCTATCTCATGTCTTACAATACCTGTCTCTTCTCCCTGCTCATATCAGGCAAAATATTCGGACGTGTATAAACGCACACCGCCAGATTGGAGGACAGTTTCTTCCCAGCCATTATCATCCATCCTACCTCAAACAGAGAGTCGTGCTGAACTAATATCTACCTATTTGATGTACCGCGGACTACCCTGACCTGTCTTAGCCGGCTTTATCTTGCACCAAACGTTATTGCACTTTTCCCTTCTTCCAGCAACATATTACAGGAGGAGCCAGAAAAGGGATAGAAACACGTCTTTGTCATGGAAGATCGTCTCTCTTTTAATTGCGATTTGCGAAGAAGTACCAAGGAAGTTTGATGAGGGAAATACCCTAGAATTGACGCCATGGAACGACACAGATAGTGGTAGTGGAAGGTAATATGTTTCAGAAAGATTTCTGACGTTTTCTTTTGAGAGATTGCTAAGATACTAATTCTCAAGGCAGCGGGACCAGGAATAAAAGGGTAAGTATTTATGGCGAGAGGGAAGCATTTGGAAGCATATTTGAGGGGTATTAAAAAAAAAGACGGCATCACTTATGTTCAAGGTCGACAGAGGAGTGGCGGGTGAAGGAGTGAGTGCGGGGATTGGCTGCGAAGGTAATCTTTTGGGGAGTTTCTTGCAGGAGCGGGAGATTTAAAAACCGGTCGGGGCCAGCCGGTTAGATAAGCCTTCAAGGGCGACAGAGGAGCGGCATGTGAAGGAGAGAGAGTGTGGGGATTGGCTGAGAATCAAATCTCAGAGTGTTTCAATGTGTTTTCAGTAGCGGGTGATTTAAGAACGGTGGAAGCCATCCTGCAAAACATAACTTCAAGGTCATCAGAGGAGCGACATCTTAATGAGGGAGTACGGTGATTGGCTGAGAGGGTAATCTCTTGGGAAGTGTTCTTTTATTTCGGGAGCGGGTGATTCAAAACCCGGTAGGGGCCAGCCAGCTACAGATACAGTGACCTCCATAATATTTGGGACAAAGACCAATCATTTATTTATTTGTCTCTGTACTCCACAATTTGAGATTTGTATTAGAAAGAATCACATGTGGTTAAAGTGCACATTTGTCAGATTTTACTAAAGGCCATGTTTTTATCATGTTGACTTTACAATGTTGAAATTACAACGGTGTTTATACATAGTCCCCCATTTCACGGCACCATAGTGTTTGGGACACAGCAATGTCATGTTAATGAAAGTAGTCATGTTTAGTATTTTGTTGCATATCTTTTGCATGTAATGACTGCTTGAAGTCTGTGATTCAACAACATTCCAATAGCCGGGTGACTTCTCTGGTGATGCTCTGCCAGGCTTCTATTGCAGCCACCTTCAATTTATGCTTGTTTTAGGGGCGAATCCCCTTCAGTTTTCTCTTCAGCTTACAACACATGTCCAGATCGGGTGATTGACTTGGGCGCTCAAGAACTGACAATGTTTAGGCTTTGAAAATCTACTTTGTTGCTTTAGCAGTATGTTTCGGATCATTGTCTTGCTGTAGAATGAATCGCCGGCCAATGAGTTGAGGCATTTGTTTGAACTTGAACAGATAGGGTGTGGCTGTACACTTCAGAATTCAATGTGCTACTACCATCTGCAGTCGTATAATCAATGAATATACGTGAGCCAATACCGACAGCAGCCATGCATGCTCAGGCCATAGCACCAACGCCACCACCACCACGATTCACAGATGAGGTGGTAATGCTTTGAATCTTGGGCAGTTTATTCTCTCCTCCGTATTTTGCTCTTGCCATCACTCTGATACAAGTTAATGTTCGTCTTATCTGTCCACAAAACCTTTTTTTTCCAGAACTGTGGTTGCTCTTTTAAGTACGTCGTAGCAAACGGTAACATGGCTATCCCATTTTTGCGGCTTTGTGGGTTGCATTTTGCAATGTAGCCTCTATATATCTGTTTATGAAGTGTTATTTGTTCACTGATGATTCAAAAATCAACAACTTACCCGTGCAGTGTGTTTCTAATCTGTGTTTGTTTAAAAAAAAATTATAATAGCGAAAATTCTTCTGTCATCAGCTGCGGTGGTCTTGCTTGGCCCTCCAGTCCATTTGGGATTAGTAAGATCACCAGTGGTCTATTTTCTTCTTAATGAAGTCCCAAACAGTTGATTTTGATAAACACAAATGTTGGCTGATGTCTCTAACAGTATTATTCTTATTTCTCAGTCTCATAATCGCCTCCTTGACTTTCATTGGGACAAATTTAGTCCTCATTTTGATAAACAGCAATGAAAATATCCAAAGGTGATTGAAAGATTGGAGGACAGATGAGATGCTGAGACCTCTCTTATGCCTGCATTGAGGAAGCAATTAGACACACCTAACCAAGTACAAATACCTGCGAAGCCATGTGTCCCAAACGTTCTGATGCCCTTACATGGGGTGGGAGGGGGGGGATGTATAAAAAAATATAATATAATAATGTGCACTTAACAAATGTGGGGGGGTTTTCCGTCACAAATCTAAAATTGTGGAGTCCTGAGGCAAATAAATAAATGATGGTATTGTATTTTATACATCATGGAGGGCATTGTATCTTCAAGGGCGCCAGATGAGCGGCAAATGAAGGAGTGATTTAAAAAACCGTTCGGGATCAGCTTGCAGAAATATCTTCAAGGTCCGCAGAGGAGCAGCAGATGAAGGAATGATTGCGGGGATTGGCTGAGAAAGTAAACTATTGGGGAGATTTTCTGTGTTTTGTTCAGTGATTCTTAGATCATCTTGCACTGGAGCCTAACACAGAAAAGGCAGTTCTGGTTTTCGTTTTGACCAATGAAACGTATATCATAAGGGAACGCAACGTAATAGAAACGCTAGGAGCTGGTGACCATATTATAGTTAAGTTTTAATCTGCAATTTGAGAGGGGAAAAGATAAATCAGAATTGTCAGCGTTGCTGTTGAACAAAGGGGACGATGAAGGCATGAGGGAGGGATTGGCCAAAGTCCACTTGAAAAGGATCCTAGCAGGAATTACGGTGGAAAAGCAATGACAGGAACTTCTAGACATATTCCAGAAGATGCAGGATGATTTCATTCCAAAGAGGAAGAAAGGATATCAGAGGAGTAAGAGGCAACCGTGTCTATCAAGGGAAGTTTGGGATGGAATACAACTAAAATGAAGGCTGTATAACATAGCATAGAGTAGCGGAAGCCTGAGGATTGGAAAAAATTCACAGTACGAAAGAAGAGATAAGAAAGGGGCAATACAGCGTGAAAAGATGATGCACGAGAGGAAGCTGGCCAAAAATTAAATAAAGATAGTAAAAGCTTATTTCGATATGCCAAGAAAAAAAGATTAGCAAAGCCAAAAGTGGGTCACTTGAAGGCATAAACAGGTGCAGTTATTATAGAAACATAGAAACATAGAAAATAGGTGCAGGGGGAGGCCATTCGGCCCTTCGAGCCAGCACCGCCATTCATTGTGATCATGGCTGATCGTCCCATATCAATAACCCGTGTCTGCCTTCTCCCCATATCCCTTGACTCCACTAGCCCCGAGAGCTCTATCTAACTCTCTCTTAAATCCATCCAGTGGCTTGGCCTCCACTGCCATCTGTGGCAGTGAATTCCTTGGTGAAAACGTTTTTCTCACCTCAGTCTTAAATGACTTCCCCTTTATTCTAAGACTGTGGCCGCCTGCTTCTGGACTCGCCCAAAATTTGGGAACATTGTTCCTGCATCTAGTTTGTCCAGTCCTTTTATAATTTTGTATGTTTCTATAAGATCCCCCCTCATCCTTCTAAACTCCAGTGAATGCAAGCCCAGTCTTTTCAATCTTTCCTCATATGACAGACCCGCTGCCTCAACCTCAAGGATGTAATTCCTCAAATTAGGAGACCACAACTGTGCATAGTACTCCAGATGTGGTCTCACAAGAGCGCTATACAACTGCAGAAGAACCTCTTTACTCCTATACTGAAATCCTCTAGTTATGAAGGACAACATTCCATTAGCTTTCTTCACTGCCTGCTGTACCTGTAAGCAAACTTTCAGTGACAAGGACGCCCAGGTCTCGCTGCACCTCCCACTTACCTACACTGACCCCATTGAGATAATAATCTGCCTCCTTGTTTTTGCCGCCAAAGTGGACAACCTCACATCTATCTATATTATCCTGCATCTGCCACGCATCTGCCCACTCACTCAACCTGTCCAGGTCACCCTGCAACCTCCTAACATCCTCTTCATAGCTCAGACTGCCACCCAGCTTTGTGTGATCCGTACACTTGCTAGTGTTGCTCCTAATTCCCTCTTCCAAATCATTAAGACATATGGTAAACAGTTGCGGCCCCAACACCGAGCCTTGCGGCACTCCACTCGCCACTGCCTGCCATTCTGAAAAGGACCCGTTCACTCCAACTCTTTGCTTCCGGTCTGCCAACCAATTTTCTATCCATGTCAACACCCTACCCACAATACTATGTGCTCTAATTTTAGTCACCAGTCTCCCGTGCGGGACCTTATCAAAGGCGTTCTGAAAGTCTAGATACACTACATCCACTGGCACCCCTTCATCCATTTTACTTGTCACAGCCTCAAAAAATTCCAGAAGATTAGTCAAGCATGATTTCCCTTTCATAAATCTATGTTGACTTGGACTAATCTTTTTACTGCTATCCAAATGTCCCATTATTACCTCTTTAATAATTGACTCCAGCATATTTCCCACCACCGAAGTCAGACTAACTGGTCTGTAATTCCCCCTTTTCTCTCTCCCTCCTTTCTTGAAAAGTGGGATAACATTAGCTATCCTCCAATCCACAGGAACTGATCCTGAATCTATCGAACATTGGAAAATGATCACCAATGCGTCCACTATTTCTAGGGCCACCTCCCTGAGGACCTTGGAATGCAGCCCATCAGGTCCAGCGGATTTATCATCCTTCAATCCTATTAGCCTACCCAATACTATTTATCGCCTAATGAAAATGTATTTCTGTTCCTCTACACCCTTAGGTCCGCTGTCCTCCAGTGCATCTGGGAGATTGTTTGTGTATTCCCTAGTGAAGACAGATCCGAACTACCAATTCAACTCTTCTGCCATTTCCTTGTTGGCCATAATAATTCCATCCGTGTCTGCCTTCATGGGATCCACATTTGACTTCGCTACACCTTTTCCCTTAACCTATCTAAATAAGCTTTTACTGTCCTTCTTTTTATTCCTGGCCAGCTTCCCTTCGTACTTCATCTTTTCAGACCGTTTTACCCGTTTTGTTTCCTTCTGTTCTATGAAAGTTTCCCAATCCTCTGGATTCCGGCTACTCTTGGCTGTGTTATACATATTTTATTTTACTTTATTCTATCCCTAACTTATCTTGTCAGCCACGGTTGCTTCCTACTTCCCTTGGGATCTTTCATACTTTATGGAATGAAATGATCCAGCGTCTTTCGGATTATGCCCAGAAATCCCTGCCATTGCTGTTCCACCGTCATTCCTGCTAGGATCCCCTTCTAGTCTACCTTGGCCAGCTACCCTGTCATGCCTTCATAGTTCCCTTTGTTCAACTGCATCACTGAAACTTCCGATATAACGTTCTCCTTCTCAAATTCCAGATTAAAACTAATCATATTATGGGGAATAAGGAAATAGCACTAGAGTTGAACAAGGACTTTGGTTCTGTCTGCACTGTGAAAAACAGAACCAGTCTCCCAGATGTACCAGAGGACAGATAATCTAGGGAGACAGATGAAATGAAAGAAAATTGCATTCGGCGAGCAATAGTATTGAATAGACTGATGGGAATATTGTGGAATATTGCTTTGGGGGAACGGGTTGCGTTGGGGGGACCAAGCCTCTCGTATGACTGGGACCCAACGGGACCCACTTAGTATAATAATGTAGATAAATGTGAGTGTATCCACTTTGGCGGCAGGAACAAGGAGGCGGATCATTATCTCAATGTTGTCGCATGAGGAAAAAGAGAAGTGCCCCGAGATCTGGGTGGCCTTGTGCACCAATCATTCAAAGTAAAGGTACAGGTACAGCAAGCAATGACGGAAGCGATGGCTCGAAGGACCGAATGGCCTACTGGTGCATCTATTGTCTATTGTCTATTGAAAGGTAATGGCATATGGGCCCTCATAACGAGAGGATTGGGCATAGGAATACGTGGTCCTTCTGCACTTGTGCAGAGCCCTGGTTAGACTGTATCTGGAGTAGTGTGTGCAATTTTGGTTTCCCAATTTGAGGATTCCTATCCTTGTTATTGAGGTAGTGCAGCATTCGTTCACGAGGATGGTGGGACTGTCATATGAGGAGACATTGGAAATAATGTGCTTGTATTCGAGGAGGAGGAGGAGGAGGAGGAGGAGGAGGAGGAGGAGGAGGAGGAGGGAGGAGGAGGAGGAGGAGGAGGAGGAGGAGGAGGAGGGAGGAGGAGGAGGAGGAGGAGGAGGGGAGGAGGGGGAGGAGGAGGAGGGGAGGAGGAGGAGGAGGAGGAGGAGGAGGAGGAGGAGGAGGGAGGAGGAGGAGGAGGAGGAGGAGGAGGAGGAGGAGGAGGAGGAGGAGGAGGAGGAGGAGGAGGAGGAGGAGGAGGAGGGAGGAGGAGGAGGAGGAGGAGGGGAGGATGAGGAGGAGGAGGGGAGGAGGGGAGGAGGGGGAGGAGGAGGAGGAGGGAGGAGGAGGAGGAGGAGGAGGAGGAGAGGAGGAGGAGGAGGAGGAGGAGGAGGAGGAGGAGGAGGAGGAGGAGGAGGAGGAGGAGGAGGAGGAGGAGGAGGAGGAGGAGGAGGAGGAGGAGGAGGAGGAGGAGGAGGAGGAGGAGAGGAGTTCACTCCAAATAAAAGTAAAGAGAAACGACGATGTGGTCATGCAACCATTATTTATTCATACAGCTTTTCAAACTGTAGTTCTTGTGAGTCAGTTGATACCAGACCCAAATGAAATTGAATTCCCGGCCGAGAAATTCGTTTCCCTTTTGGTACTGCGCAACATTTTAACCCGCCGGAACATTCTCCGACCACCTACAACTTGATGCTGCAAGTCTTGAAACAACTCCCGTTCTTCCGTCTGCACTGTGCTGCGTGACACAAAATAAATGCAGAATGAACGATCAGTAGATAATTCTATTTACAGATGGAGGGAAAAACGATGCAAGCTTTCAGTAACGTATTTTGGGCATTGGCAATCGGCATGAAACCGGATGACGAATAGCATCTTCATCACTCTCATCTTTACAAACCAGTAATTGTAGAAGGTCTGTATTTACTAAAGCCAGAAGGAAAGGACGGCTGAATGTAGCAATGTGGTGTTGCAGGTTGCAGATAGAATTGAAGAGGGAATTATCTAACCTAGTGAGATGATCGTTTGGAGATATACGTTTCCATTCTAGCTGGCAACGTGTAGTCATAGATCTGGATGAGGGTCAAGTACTGAGGCCTCATCCATTTGTAATTCGTGCCAAACGTTGCTGATACTTTAGAATTAAATGGGAGAGCTCATCGTCCACATGGGGCCGCTGAGAGTTGCACATCGTCAGCTGAATGGCAGTGGTCACTGTACCAAATGTGGGAAGATCTCAGCTTTGGGTTGCGCCGCATATTGTTCTAAAGGACAAACACAGCATGAGGCATAGGCGTCACTACGAAGGGCAGGCAGTCATTGGGAAAAATGAATGTATAGTGGCTTTTATTTTTCAGGTATGAATATGAATGGTTGAAAATATGGTTTCAATGTTCACAGCGCTCTTCAATCCAAGGTTGGATTGATTTCTAACTGCTCAGCCACATGGAAATAACGGTAGCACAGCGGTAGAGTAGCTGTCATAGATCGAATGCAGCGCCCGAGATCCAGGTTCTATCCCGAGTACAGGTGCTGCTGTACGATTTGGAGAGGTGTGAAGTTGGTTTGCCATCGACTCACCAACATTGAAAATAATAATGCAGAACGAAAAATGTGGCTACTTTAAATCAACACTTTCCTAATGCTGTCGATGAGCGATCTCGAGTATGTGCACACAAAAAAGTTTACTCACCCTGGTCTGGGGTAATTCCTTCTGCGAAGGGATGAATCAGAAGCAATATTCCAAACAGGAACAGGAGCATGTTTCTCATCTTCGCTTCCCTTTCAGTCTCACATAATGCGAGGAAATAATGAATCATGAATATGAGACTTTGCTCTAAATATACTGAGCAAGACTGCCTTGTGTTGACGGGCATGTCCTGTTGATGGGGT
Source organism: Leucoraja erinaceus (assembly GCF_028641065.1). Taxonomy (NCBI): domain Eukaryota; kingdom Metazoa; phylum Chordata; class Chondrichthyes; order Rajiformes; family Rajidae; genus Leucoraja; species Leucoraja erinaceus. Next base: position 124,803 of record NW_026576212.1, on the reverse strand, counting down.
GACGTACTGTTGAGGTCGATGTATTCCAGGAGGAGCCAGTCAGCCTGACTATTACTCATTGGCATTACAAGAACAATCAATTACCAGCATGATTTGTCTAGCGGGCATGAACTGTTCACCAATAAATATGTGTGCATGGTCTCCATTCCGAGACGAGCCCGTCACACGGACGTCAGACGCTGTGAGAGCCCGCGTGTCAAACTTCGAGACATGTCTCACCAACATTAACAATAGGGTCAATATTACTACAGTATCAATATTAATGTTAGTTTTTTCTAATAAATCATATGTTACAAAATAAAATCAGAACGTTTCATTGTAATACACTGCTCTATATACAACATAACCTACATTTTAATTGCAAAGGACCTGAGTCCAAAGCTGTGCATTTTTTTCAGTGTTTTCCGCTTGTTTTGTTCCATACCGTTGTCTCCAGATTCCAGATGTATTGCCAGTCTGTTTCAAACAAAGAAATTAACAGAACTAACGGTAGTGGGGAAACTGCTAGAGTCAGTTATTAAAGATGGGATATCGGCACATTTGGAAAGTGGTGAAATCATTGGACAAAGTCAGCATGGATTTACGAAAGGTAAATCGTGTCTGACGAATCTTATAGAATTTTTCGAGGATGTAACTAGTACCGTGGATAGGGGAGAACCAGTGGATGTGGTGTATCTGGACTTCCAGAAGGCTTTCGACAAGGTCCCACATAAGAGATTAGTATACAAACTTAAAGCACATGGCATTGGGGGTTCAGTATTGATGTGGATAGAGAAACTGGCTGGCAAACAGGAAGCAAAGAGTAGCAGTAAACGGGTCCTTTTCACAATGGCAGGCAGTGACTAGTGGGGTACCGCAAGGCTCAGTGCTGGGACCCCAGCTATTTACAATATATATTAATGATCTGGATGAGGGAATTGAAGGCAATATCTCCAAGTTTGCGGATGACACGAAGCTGGGCGGCAGCGTTAGCTGTGAGGAGGATGCTAGGAGACTGCAAGGTGACTTGGATAGGCTGGGTGAGTGAGCAAATGTTTGGCAGATGCAGTATAATGTGGATAAATGTGAGGTTATCCATTTTGGTGGCAAAAACAGGAAAGCAGACTGTTATCTAAATGGTGGCCGACTAGGAAAAGGGGAGATGCAGCGAGACCTGGCTGTCATGGTACACCAGTCACTGAAGGTAGGCATGCAGGTGCAGCAGGCAGTGAAGGAAGCAAATGGTATGTTAGCTTTCATAGCAAAAGGATTTGAGTATAGGAGCAGGGAGGTTCTACTACAGTTGTACAGGGTCTTGGCGAGACCACACCTGGAGTATTGCGTACAGTTTTGGACTCCAAATCTGAGGAAGGACATTATTGCCATAGAGGGAGTGCAGAGAAGGTTCACCCGACTGATTCCTGGGATGTCAGGACTGTCTTATGAAGATCCCGCCAGAAATCACCCGTCCAGCGGAGTCCGAGCGGATCACCATACCGAACGGACGGTGCGGGAGGTGGCGCAGACGGAGGCGGCAGAAGCGCGGTTGTCGAGCCGGCATTCACGCTAGGCTAAAGGAAGGTCCTTACAGACCGGCGCTATCCAGCATTTTTTGACGAACGCCCGATCGTTCAGCAACAAGATGGACGAGCTGGAGCTGGTCAATGAAGAAAATACAACATGTCATATGAGGAGACATTGGAAATAATGTGCTTGTATTCGAGGAGGAGGAGGAGGAGGAGGAGGAGGAGGGAGGAGGAGGAGGAGGAGGAGGAGGAGGAGGAGGAGGAGGAGGAGGAGGAGGAGGAGGAGGAGGAGGAGGAGGAGGAGGAGGAGGAGGAGTAGTTCACTCCAAATAAAAGTAAAGAGAAACGACGATGTGGTCATGCAACCATTATTTATTCATACAGCTTTTCAAACTGTAGTTCTTGTGAGTCAGTTGATACCAGACCCAAATGAAATTGAATTCCCGGCCGAGAAATTCGTTTCCCTTTTGGTACTGCGCAACATTTTAACCCGCCGGAACATTCTCCGACCACCTACAACTTGATGCTGCAAGTCTTGAAACAACTCCCGTTCTTCCGTCTGCACTGTGCTGCGTGACACAAAATAAATGCAGAATGAACGATCAGTAGATAATTCTATTTACAGATGGAGGGAAAAACGATGCAAGCTTTCAGTAACGTATTTTGGGCATTGGCAATCGGCATGAAACCGGATGACGAATAGCATCTTCATCACTCTCATCTTTACAAACCAGTAATTGTAGAAGGTCTGTATTTACTAAAGCCAGAAGGAAAGGACGGCTGAATGTAGCAATGTGGTGTTGCAGGTTGACAGATAGAATTGAAGAGGGAATTATCTAACCTAGTGAGATGATCGTTTGGAGATATACGTTTCCATTCTAGCTGGCAACGTGTAGTCATAGATCTGGATGAGGGTCAAGTACTGAGGCCTCATCCATTTGTAATTCGTGCCAAACGTTGCTGATACTTTAGAATTAAATGGGAGAGCTCATCGTCCACATGGGGCCGCTGAGAGTTGCACATCGTCAGCTGAATGGCAGTGGTCACTGTACCAAATGTGGGAAGATCTCAGCTTTGAGTTGCGCCGCATATTGTTCTAAAGGACAAACACAGCATGAGGCATATGCGTCACTACGCAGGGCAGGCAGTCATTGGGAAAAATGAATGTATAGTGGCTTTTATTTTTCAGGTATGAATATGAATGGTTGAAAATATGGTTTCAATGTTCACAGCGCTCTTCAATCCAAGGTTGGATTGATTTCTAACTGCTCAGACACATGGAAATAACGGTAGCACAGCGGTAGAGTAGCTGTCATAGATCGAATGCAGCGCCCGAGATCCAGGTTCTATCCCGAGTACAGGTGCTGCTGTACGATTTGGAGAGGTGTGAAGTTGGTTTGCCATCGACTCACCAACATTGAAAATAATAATGCAGAACGAAAAATGTGGCTACTTTAAATCAACACTTTCCTAATGCTGTCGATGAGCGATCTCGAGTATGTGCACACAAAAAAGTTTACTCACCCTGGTCTGGGGTAATTCCTTCTGCGAAGGGATGAATCAGAAGCAATATTCCAAACAGGAACAGGAGCATGTTTCTCATCTTCGCTTCCCTTTCAGTCTCACATAATGCGAGGAAATAATGAATCATGAATATGAGACTTTGCTCTAAATATACTGAGCAAGACTGCCTTGTGTTGACGGGCATGTCCTGTTGATGGGGTGACGTACTGTTGAGGTCGATGTATTCCAGGAGGAGCCAGTCAGCCTGACTATTACTCATTGGCATTACAAGAACAATCAATTACCAGCATGATTTGTCTAGCGGGCATGAACTGTTCACCAATAAATATGTGTGCATGGTCTCCATTCCGAGACGAGCCCGTCACACGGACGTCAGACGCTGTGAGAGCCCGCGTGTCAAACTTCGAGACATGTCTCACCAACATTAACAATAGGGTCAATATTACTACAGTATCAATATTAATGTTAGTTTTTTTAAATAAATCATATGTTACAAAATAAAATCAGAACGCTTCATTGTAATACACTGCTCTATATACAACATAACCTACATTTTAATTGCAAAGGACCTGAGTCCAAAGCTGTGCATTTTTTTCAGTGTTTTCCGCTTGTTTTGTTCCATACCGTTGTCTCCAGATTCCAGATGTATTGCCAGTCTGTTTCAAACAAAGAAATTTACAGAACTAACGGTAGTGGGGAAACTGCTAGAGTCAGTTATTAAAGATGGGATATCAGCACATTTGGAAAGTGGTGAAATCATTGGACAAAGTCAGCATGGATTTACGAAAGGTAAATCGTGTCTGACGAATCTTATAGAATTTTTCGAGGATGTAACTAGTACCGTGGATAGGGGGAGAACCAGTGGATGTGGTGTATCTGGACTTCCAGAAGGCTTTCGACAAGGTCCCACATAAGAGATTAGTATACAAACTTAAAGCACATGGCATTGGGGGTTCAGTATTGATGTGGATAGAGAACTGGCTGGCAAACAGGAAGCAAAGAGTAGCAGTAAACGGGTCCTTTTCACAATGGCAGGCAGTGACTAGTGGGGTACCGCAAGGCTCAGTGCTGGGACCCCAGCTATTTACAATATATATTAATGATCTGGATGAGGGAATTGAAGGCAATATCTCCAAGTTTGCGGATGACACGAAGCTGGGCGGCAGCGTTAGCTGTGAGGAGGATGCTAGGAGACTGCAAGGTGACTTGGATAGGCTGGGTGAGTGAGCAAATGTTTGGCAGATGCAGTATAATGTGGATAAATGTGAGGTTATCCATTTTGGTGGCAACAACAGGAAAGCAGACTATTATCTAAATGGTGGCCGACTAGGAAAAGGGGAGATGCAGCGAGACCTGGCTGTCATGGTACACCAGTCACTGAAAGTAGGCATGCAGGTGCAGCAGGCAGTGAAGGAAGCAAATGGTATGTTAGCTTTCATAGCAAAAGGATTTGAGTATAGGAGCAGGGAGGTTCTACTACAGTTGTACAGGGTCTTGGCGAGACCACACCTGGAGTATTGCGTACAGTTTTGGTCTCCAAATCTGAGGAAGGACATTATTGCCATAGAGGGAGTGCAGAGAAGGTTCACCCGACTGATTCCTGGGATGTCAGGACTGTCTTATGAAGATCCCGCCAGAAATCACCCGTCCAGCGGAGTCCGAGCGGATCACCATACCGAACGGACGGTGCGGGAGGTGGCGCAGACGGAGGCGGCAGAAGCGCGGTTGTCGAGCCGGCATTCACGCTAGGCTATAGGAAGGTCCTTACAGACCGGCGCTATCCAGCATTTTTTTGACGAACGCCCGATCGTTCAGCAACAAGATGGACGAGCTGGAGCTGGTCAATGAAGAAAATACAACCGTGCAAACTTGCTCGATTATGGTGGTAACTGAGACCTGGCTTCACGTTGGGATCCCGGACGAGGCCATCAGTCTGGTAGGTCGCACAACACACCGGACCGACAGGAGCAGTGACTCCGTTAAGAGCAGAGGAGGGGGGCTATGTATTTACTCCTATCTTTTCCAAGCCGCTGATGAATGTTTCACCCGACGACGAAGTTCAATCTTCACGGCAAGAGGGCCCTGAAAATCATCGGACTGGCTGCAAGGCCACAAATGGGCCCCGACCTCGGGTGTTTCACAGAGGAAGAGGACTTAACTTTTTGATGCCTTTCCTCACAGTGGAAATCTTTGATTCTGCTGTGGGGGGACTTTTGTGTTGAACTCTATAATGTGTTGTGTCCATTTTATTCATTTTTTTTAACCTTTATTATTTAATTTATGTAAAGCACTTTGGTGTCAATGCGAGTTGACTTAAAACGTGCTATATACATACAGCTTACTTACTTACTTCCCATGACAAATGGTGCACACATGTAAACGTTGTCGAGAGATATTGTTCACCAGACATGGAGTTTATTACATTGAAATGTCGACCATTCCATCTGCCTCGGGAGTTCACAGCTGTCGTTATTCTGGCTGTTGATATTCCACAAAGCGCTAACGTCAAGCTAGCACTGAACACCCTGCTAGCATCAATCAACAAACTCCAGACTGCGCACCCTGATGGGATTTTCATCGTGGCTGGAGACTTCAACCAGGCTAATCTAAAAACTGTCCTCCCTAAATTCCACCTGCATGTCACGTGTCCGACGAGAGGTCAAAATACACTGGATCACGTATACAGCAACATTAAGGATGGATACAAAGCCTCCTCTCTCCCTCACCTCGGACAGTCTGACCACCTATCACTCTTTCTCACCCCGGCATACAGACCTCTCATTATGAGAACCAAGCCCAGTGTGAGAAACATAAAGACTTGGCCCGAGCGCGCTGCCGCCCAACTTCAGGACTGTTTTGATCGCACCCAGTGGGACCTTGTTACAAACCAGGACATACAAGAATACACATCCACAGTCATGTTCTATATACAGTACTGTATCAACAACGTCACTGCCGACAGAGAGGTCAGGTGCTATCCAAACAACAAACCATGGATGACCAGGGATGTCAGGAAGCTGCTGAGGGAACGCAACTCCGCCTTTAGATCTGGCAATGATGAACTGTACAGCACTGCCAGATCTAAACTAAAGAGGCAAAGGCAGCCTATGGAAGAAGGTTAGAGGGGTATTTTAACGAGAGGGACCCTCGGCGTGTCTGGCAGGGCATTCAGCAACTTACCAACTACAAGGGCAAGGAGGAGCCGACCATCAGCAGCAGTAACAACTCGCTAGCTGAGGAGCTCAACCACTTTTTCGCCCGTTTTGAGATGAATGAGGGGGAGCCTGCAACTGCAGCCGCACCCAGGACTGACGACCTGGCACTCACTGTGAGTATGGAGGACGTCAGAAGAGCACTCCGCAGGGTCAACCCTAGGAAGGCTGCTGGCCCAGATAGCATCCCAGGGAGAATATTGCGGGACTGTGTAGAACAGTTAGCGCAGGTTTTTAGCGACATCCTTAACCTCTCTCTGTCAACGTGCGCTGTCCCTAAATGTCTCAAGACTGCTACCATCGTGCCTGTACCCAAAACAAATCTATTACCAGCTTGAATGATTATAGACCTGTTGCTCTCACTTCAACGGTGATGAAGTGTTTTGAACGGCTGGGCCTGGCCCACCTTAAGTCCTCACTCCCATCCACCCTGGATCAGCATCAGTTTGCATATAGAGCTAATAGGTCAATGGAGGATGCCATCAGCATAGCTCTACATTCTGCGCTGACACATCTGGAGCATCCTGGCTCATATGTGAGGATGTTATTTGTAGATTTTAGTTCTGCATTTAATACCATCATCCCCAGCAGAATGGTGGACAAACTGTCTGATCTGGGTGTTAATGCAAACACATGCGGATGGATTAAGGACTTTTTAACAGACCGCCCACAGACTGTCAGGATGGGGTGCAATTACTCCCCAGTCCTGACGCTCAGCACAGGAGCGCCACAAGGCTGTGTGCTGAGTCCCATCTTGTATACAATATACACTTATAACTGTATACCAACACACAGTACATACATGATCATCAAGTTTGCGGACAACACGACTGTGGTGGGACTGATAAACAACAACGACGAGTCTGCCTACAGAGATGAAGTCCAAAAACTGACTGTCTGGTGTACCAAAAACAACCTGGTACTCAACCCATCAAAGACAAAAGAACTGGCCATTGACTTCAGGAGGAAGAGAAGAGAGGAACCTGCTCCTTTATACATCAAAGGAGACATGGTGGAGAGAGTCACTGGCTTTAAGTTCCTGGGAATAAACATCTCCCAGGACCTCAAATGGCAAATGAACACCGTCACTCTCGTGAAGAAGTCACATCAGCGGCTGTATTTCCTGAGGTCTCTGCGGAGAGCAAACGTCTCACAGCCGCTGTTGCTGTCCTTCTACCGAAGCGCCGTGGAAAGCATCCTCTCCTATGGCATCCTGGTTTGGTTTGCTGGCTGCCCTGTGGCTGAGAGGAGGGCGCTGCAGAGAGTTATAAAAACTGCACAGAGCATTACAAACGCTCAACTGCCCTCCTTGGATGATATATATATATATATATATATATGTTTGCGCCGGGCCATAAACATCAAGCAGGACACATCCCACCCTGCCAAACATTTTTTCACTCTGCTCCCATCTGGGAGGCGATTCACATCTCTGAAGGCTCGCACCGGTAGACTAAACAACAGTTTCAACCCATGTGCGATAAAATAGCTTAATTCCAACAGAGAACACTGGGGAAGCAAAATGTAATTCCAAGAAATGCAACATTCTTTTAAAATTATTTTAAAATACTTATTGATTATTTTTACTAATAAGTGTACATATGTGTCAATGGTTGTCGTGTTTGTATTTTTTAACCGGAGGAGATGAAATGGAATTTCGTTGCACAGTATTGTGCAATGACAATAAACGTATTCATTCATAATTCCGTAAAAGGGAGAAAGTTCGGAACTAGAGTGACGACGGGATAAAGCACGGCAAATGATGGTTGGAAAAAATAAGGTGGTAGATTGGCAAAGGGATGGACAAAGTGCCATTGGACATAAAAGGGTAGGTAGACAAAAATGCTGGCGAAACTCAGCGGGTGCTGCAGCAACTATGGAGCGAAGGAAATAGGCAACGTTTCGGGCCGAAACCCCTCTTCAGACAAAAAAGTGTGTCATATAAGAAAGAAGTGGAATGCAATATGAAGCTAGAGTGAGTGATATTAGTGGAGGAAGGGGATAGGGCATAGAGGAAACAGGCGAGACAGAGGAATGTGGGGTTTTAGGATGTCAGATGTGTGTCCTTGGCACGTGAAAGGATAGCAAAATAATTTGAGTATAGGAGCAGGGAGGTGCTACTGCAGTTCTACAGGGTCTTGGTGAGACCACACCTGGAGTACTGCGTGCAGTTTTGGTCTTCTAATCTGAGGAAATACATTCTTGCCATAGAGGGAGTACAGAGAAGGTTCACCAGACTGATTCCTGGGATGTCAGGACTTTCATATGAAGAAAGACTGGATAGACTCGGTTTGTACTCGCTATAATTTAGAAGATTGAGGGGGGATCTTATAGAAACTTACATAAGTCTTAAGGGGTTGGATAGGCTGGATGCAGGAAGATTGTTCCCGATGTTGGGGAAGTCCAGAACAAGGGGTCACAGTTTAAGGATAAGGGGGAAATCTTTTAGGACCGAGATGAGGAAAACTTTTTTTCACACAGAGAGTGGTGAATCTCTGGAATTCTCTGCCGCAGAAGATAGTTGAGGCCAGTTCATTGGCTATATTTACGAGGGAGTTATATGTGGCCCTTGTGGCTAAAGGGATCAGGGGGAAACTTTGCCAGAAAGCCACCTATTCCATCATACAGATCAATAAAATAATACGTAAACCAATCGGACTCAACTTCGGCCTCAGTGGGATACCATTATTCAGCGGCAGCCAACCAGAACGGGCCCCATTTATTCCCACACTTTGCCTTCTGTCAGTCAGCCAATCATTTATCCATGATAGTAATTTGTCTCTAACAATACGGACTCCCACATTCTTGAACTGTCTGACTTTTTGCGCTTCATCAAGGCCATCTGAATATCCAAATAAACAACATCCACCTACTCTCCATGCCAAGGCTTATGGCAAGAAGGCAGAAGAACGCTGTTAGGTGGGAGCAATAGATTAACCATGATTGAATGGCATAGACGTGATGGACCGACTGGAGTAATTCCGCTCCTGTCAGTTATGAGCGTTTGACCTTTTCCTGGATGTTACATTCTCAAAGAATTCCAACAACGTTGTGAGCAGAATTTCCGCTTAAAATGGCCTACTATCATACGCCTTAAAGGGCGCTGAAACCAGATCCTTAACAATAGACTATAACATTCTATGAATATCTGAAGGGAGAATAAGCGGCCTATTATGTTCTTTCTTTTTCCTTGCTCATTCTTTGCAAAGCGCAGTAAGGTTTCTGAATACCCAGTTCTCTAGAGCAATTTCTGAGCAATTTCTGACTATCGTGATTCATGAAATATCACCAGTAAGCCTCCGCAATCTCTACAGCTACGTCTTTTAGAACCCCGTGGTGTACTCCATCTAGCACAGGTGAACTATAGATCTTCAAACCTGACAACTTCCTAAGCCGCTTCCCAACCACAATAGCGATGGCACTCATTACCAGCCTTTGATGAATCCTTTACTAGCCTTTACTAGCCTGAATCCTTTAAATTTCTGACATGTCTTTCACTGTGAAACAAAATCTTATTCAGTTTGCCTGCCAATTATTTGTCTCCCATTCCTCCTTCTCCAGCATCATATATCAACGGTACATTGCACACACTTACCTCTGCTTAGCCCTTTATATTTACGAAATATATTTGTTATATTTTGTTTTATTACGGCCTGCTGCCTCGCCAACAGTCTGCCTGTCTCTTTGTTGCATTTTAGTATGTGTTAAATGTATGTTTTATGTGTTCTTTAGCTTGTTTTATGTGAGCGGTGGGGAGGGGTTTGGGGGATACTTAGATCGACGGGTGTGCGATGTTATCCATATCGTATCTCCGCCCACACTGCGGCCTAACATCGCCGCCTAACCAACTTCCAGAGCTCCGCCGCGGGAGCCTACGGCATCGTGGACCCCGCGATCCCTTTGCCATTGATGACCCTCTAAACTTTACCGTGAGTGCTTGCAGACTTTAACATCGCAGAGCTTGCGGTCTCAGGTCAGAGACAGACTTCGGGAACTCCACGCCGCAGGAGCTTCAACCACCCCCGACGTGGGAGCTTCGACCGCCCCCGACGCGGGAGCTTCGATCGCCCCGATGAAAGGGGTTATAGGATTAGTCTTAATTGCCTTCCATCACACCGAGGAATGTGGGGAATCTGCTATGGTGGATGTTTATGTTAACTTTTATGTAGTTGTATGAATTGTTGCATTTTTAGTATGACTCTATAGTAATTCGCATATCACTGTAAAGGGCCTGTCCCACCAGCATCTACATGCGGCTAGCGCGACCTAACGTGGTCGCTTGACCCGTACGGCCTCGCGGTGCCGGTCCCACTTCCAACTGCGGAGCCGTCTGGAGTTGTGCGGGACTGGTCCCGACATCATACTCACCAATCAGCTGGGCAGGAGGCAGGCCGACTGAATGTGGACGTCGCACGGTGCCGGGCGGTTACTTCATCACGCAACGGCACGCCGGCATCTGAAATGTCCTAATTCTTCAGGGAACGGGGATTCCCCTCCTCCACCATAGATGAGGCTCGCACCAGGGTCTCTTCCATACCCCGCAACACTGCTCTCTCTCCCCATTCCTGCACTCGCAACAAGGGCAGAGTCCTCCTAGTCCCCACCTTTCACCCCACCAGTCGTCACATACAACAAATAATCCTACGTCATTTTCGCCACCTCCAACGTGACCCCACCACTCGCCACATCTTCCCATCTCCCTCAATGTCTGCCTTCCGTAAATACCGCTCCCTCCGCATCTCCCTTGTCAATTCTTCCCTTCCCTCCTGTACCACCCCCTCCCCGGGCAGTTTCCGTTGCAATCGCAAGTAATGCAACACCTGTACCTTCACCGCCCCCCCCCCCTCGACTCCATTCAAGGACCCAAGCAATCCTTCAAGGACCCAAGCAGTCCACCTCCGCTCGGTCCACAAGAACCTACCTGACCTCCCGGTGTCTCTGCACTTCAACTCCCCCTCCCATTCCCAATCCGACCTCTCTGTCCTGGGTCTCCTCCATTGCCAGAGTCCGCAACACCGGAAATTGGAGGAACAGCACCTCATATTCCGCTTGGGGATCCTGCATCCGGTGGGCATGAACATGGAATTCTCCCAATTCTGTTAGCCGTTGTTGTTTCCTCCCCTTCCTTAGCCTTCGAGCTGTCTCCTCCCATCCCCCAGCCCTCGGGATCCTCCTCCCCCATTTTCCTTTCCCCCTACATGTTGGGTCTGAGTGCTTCCCGTCTCTGCCTCCTGCCTTACACACTGTCTACTAGCTTTCTCTATTTGAGTCCCTCCCCCCAATTGTTCTAATTTAAAGTCTCCCCAGAAGCCTTTGTAAATCTCCCCGCCAGGATATTGGTCCCCCTCGGGTTGAAGTGCATCCCGTCCTTTTTGTACAGGTCACACCTTCCCCAAAAGAGGTTCTAATGGTCCAGAAACTTGAATGATGCCCACTGCACCAGTCCATCAGACACGCATTTTTTATCCTCCACCTCATTCCATTCCATACTATCACTGTCGCATATATAATAAGCGAATCGATGAATCATATATAATAAGGGAACGTAACGTGATAGAGACGTTAGGAGCTGGTGACCATAATATAGTTAAGTTTTAATCTGGAATTTGAGAGGCAAAAAATCAATCAAAATTGGCAGCGTTGCTTTTGAACAAAGGGGACGATGATGGCAAGAGGGAGGGATTGGCCAAGGTCCACTGGAAAAGGAGGAGGAGGAGGAGGAGGAGGAGGAGGAGGAGGAGGAGGAGGAGGAGGAGGAGGAGGAGGAGGAGGAGGAGGAGGAGGAGGAGGGGAAGGAGGAGGAGGAGGAGGAGGAGGAGGAGGAGGAGGAGGAGGGACGAGGTGGAGGAGGAGGAGGAGGAGGAGGAGGAGGAGGAGGAGGAGGAGGAGGAGGAGGAGAGGAGGAGGAGGAGGAGGAGGAGGAGGAGGAGAGGAGGAGGAGGAGGAGGAGGAGGAGGAGGAGGAGGAGGAGGAGGAGGAGGAGGAGGAGGAGGAGGAGGAGGAGGAGGAGGAGGAGGAGGACGCTGTGGAGGAGGAGGAGGAGGAGGAGGAGGAGGAGAGGAGAAGGGAGGGGAGGAGGAGAAGGAGAAGGGAGGAGGAGGAGGAGAAGGAGGAGGTAGTTCACTTCAAATAAAAGTAAAGAGAAACAACGATGTGGTCATGCAACTATTATTTATTCATACAGCTTTTCAAACTGTAGTTATTGTGCGTCAGTTGATACCAGACCCAAATGAAATTGAATTCCCGGCAGAGAAATTCATTTCCCTTTTGCTACTGCGCAACATTTTAACCCGCCGGAACATTCTCCGACCACCTTCAACTTGATGCTGCAAGTCTTGAAACAACTCCCGTTCTTCCGTCTGCACTGTGCTGCGTGACACAAAATAAATGCAAAGTGAACGATCAGTAGATAATTCTATTTACAGATGGAGGGAAAAACGAGGCAAGCTTTCAGTAACGTATTTTGGGCATTGGCAATCGGCATGAAACCGGATGACGAATAGCATCTTCATCACTCTCAGCCTTACAAACCAGTAATTGTAGAAGGTCTGTATTTACTAAAGCCAGAAGGAAAGGACGGCTGAACGTAGCAATGTGGTGTTGCAGGTTGACAGATAGAATTGAAGAGGGAATTATCTAATCTAGTGAGATAATTAGGGGGAAAAGGAGGAGGAGGTGGTGGTGGAGGAGGAGGAGGAGGAGGAGGAGGAGGAGGAGGAGGAGGAGGAGGAGGAGGAGGAGGAGGAGGAGGAGGAGGAGGAGGAGGAGGAGGAGGAGGAGGAGGAGGAGGCGGAGGATGAGGAGGCGGAGGAGGAGGAAGAGGAGGAGGAGGAGGCGGAGGAGGAGGAGGAGGAGGAGGAGGAGGAGGAGGAGGAGGAGGAGGGAGGAGGAGGAGGAGGAGGAAGAGGAGGAGGAGGAGGAGGAGGAGGAAGAGGGAAGAATTTATTTCACGTAGTTCACTTCACAATAAAAGTAAGCATGAAACCCGTTAACGAATAGCTTCTTCATCACTCTCATCCTTACAAACCAGTAATTGTAGAAGGTCTGTATTTGCAAAAGCCCGAATGATAGTACCGCTGAATGAAGCAATGTGGTGTTGCAGGTTGACCGATATAATTTAAGAGGGAATTATCTAACCAAGTGAGAGGATCGTTTGGAGATTTACGTGTCAATTGTAGCTGGCAACGTATAGCCGTAGATCTAGAAGAGGGTCAAATACTGAGGCCTCATCCATTTGTAATTCGTGCCAAACGTTGCTGATACTTTAGAATTAAATGGGAGAGCTCATCGTCTGCAAGGGACCGCTGAAAGTTGCACATCGTCAACTGAACTGCAGTGGTCATAGTACCAAATGTCGGAAGATCTCAGCTTTGAGTTGCGCCCCATATTGTTCCAAAAGACAAACACAATATGACGCATAGGCGTCACTACACAGGGCAGGCAGTCATTAGGAAAAAATGAATGTACCGTGGGTTTTATTTTTCAGGTATGATTATGAATGTTTCAAAATATGGTTTCAATGTTCAGAGCGCTCTACAGTCCACGGTTGGATTGATCTCTAACTGCCACGCCACATGGAAATATTTCGGGACATGTCACGGTAGCACAGCGGTAGAGTTGTTGTCATATATCGAATGCAGCGCCGGATGCCCTGGTTCTATCCCGAGTACGGGGGCTGCTGTACGGATGGAGAGGTGTGAAGTCGGTTTGCCATCAACTTATCACCTGACCAACATTGAAAATAATAATGTAGAACGAGAAAGGTGGCTACTTTAAATCAACACTCTCCCAATGCTGTCGATGAGCGATCTCGAGTATGTGTACACAAAAATGTTTACTCACCCTGGTCTGGGGTAATTCCTTCTGCAAAGGGATGAATCAGGAGCAATATGCCAAACAGGAACAGGAGCATGTTTCTCATCTTCGCTTCCCTTTCGAGTGCGAGGAAATATTGAATCTAAGCGGAGACTTTGCTCTATATATACTGAGCAAGACTGACTTGTGTTGACGGGCATGGCGTGATGATGGTGTTGGGTGACGTTGGGTCGATGTATTCCAGGAGGCGCCAGACAGCCTGACTATTTCTCATTGGCATTAGAAAAACAATCAATTCCCAGCATGATTTACTAAGCGGGCATGAAATGTACAGCAATAAATATGTGTGCATGGTCACCATTCCGAGATGAGCCCGTCACACGGACGCCAAGCGCTGTGAAAGCCCGCGTGTCAAACTTCGAGACACGTCTCACCAACATTAACAATAGGGTCAATATAACCACAGTATCAATATTAATATTATTTTTTCCTAATAAATCATATGTTCCAAAAGATAATCAGAACGTTTCACTATAATACATGCAATATATACAACATTGTAGATCTCAAACATTGTATAACATTGTATATTCTACATTGTAATCTCAAAGGGCTTGAGTTCGAAGCTGTGCATTTTATTCAGTGTGTTCTGCTGTCTTGTTCCGTACCGTTGCTTTTTAGATTCCAGATGTATTGCCAGTCTGTTTCAAACAAAGGAACCAACAGAAAGAACCATGGAACCAGAGTGCACAAACGTGGCCATTTGGCTCACCATTAGGAGCCGACAATGTTTTGCCCTCTGCTTTGATCATATCTCGTACCCCTCTTCTCAAACCCTACTAAAATGTAATTAACCTGTCATGTTCCTCGCGTATACCAAGGTTTCCACGGCTGTAGACAAAAATAAGAGTAGCCTATCCGACCTCACCTGATAAGTGACATGGTCAGTTACAATGGAGATTGTTGCAAAACTACTCTAGATCCTCATTTGCAATCCAGCTGTGTGGCGAGCCGGCCCTAGAACAGTAGCCCAACTGTAATGGAACAACATTTAACCATATTCGCCCACATCTCACTACAATTTACAAACAATGACACTCCAACGGGGAAATATTTGTTTTAATAACACCGGGGTCCAGGTAATTTGCAGGTTTCGATCATAGACTCATAGAAAATATGTGCAGGAGGACGCCATTCAGCCCTTCAAGTCAGCACCGCCATTCATTGTGATCATGGCTGATCGTTCCATATCAATAACCCGTGCCGGCCTTCTCCCCATATCCCTTGACTGCACTAGCCCCTAGCGCTCTATCTAACCCTCTCTTAACTCCATCCAGTGATTTGGCCTCCACTGTCCCATGTGGAAGGGAATTCCATAAATTCACAACTATCTGGGTGAAAATATTTTTGCCCACCTCAGTCTTAAATGACCTCCCCTTTATTCTAGGACCGTGACCTAGACTCTAGATTCTATGTTCTATGTTCTAGACTCGCCCAACATTGGGAACATTGTTCCTGCATCTAGCTTGTCCTGTCCTTTTATAGTTTTATATGTTTCTACAAGATCCCCTCATCCTTCTAAACTCCAGTGAATACAAGCCTAGTCTTTTCAATCTTTCCTCATAATGCATTCCCGCCATCCCAGGGATCAATCTCGTGAACCTACGCTGCACTGCCTCAATCACAACGATGTCCTCCCTCAAATTAGGAGACCAAAACTGTACACAATACTTCAGATGTGGTCTCACCATAGGCATGTAGAACTGCAGAGGAACCTAATTACTCCTATACTGAAATCCTCTTGTTATGAAGGCCAACATTCCATTAGCTTTCTTCACTGCCTGCTGCACCTGCACGCCAACATTCAGTGAACGGTGCACAAGGCCGCCC
The DNA here is from genome assembly GCF_028641065.1 of Leucoraja erinaceus. NCBI lineage: Eukaryota > Metazoa > Chordata > Chondrichthyes > Rajiformes > Rajidae > Leucoraja > Leucoraja erinaceus. Next base: position 108,857 of record NW_026576212.1, on the reverse strand, counting down.
AGCTCTCGCTGTACCTCCCCCTTACCTAACCTAACCCCATTGAGATAACAATCTGCCCCCTTGTTTTTCCCGCCAAAGTGGATACCCTCACATTTATTAACCGCCTTCATTAGAATGATCTGAACACTGTGGCGAGTGGTTTCAGACAAGGATTTGCCTTCGCTCATCTTTAAATGCATTAGTAACTTGGATCGCGACACGGATGGTTGGAGCTGTGTTTATGAATGGCACAAATGTTAGTTCTACTGTTTGAGGGAAATGTTCTGGGTAATACATGTGCCGCAAACGGAGAATTCCGGCCAATATGGATGTACAGAGTACCCTTGGCACCTAGATGCATGGAAACATAAACATAGCAGGAAAATGTATAGATCACAGTGTAGAATATACACTATTAATGTACACATCCGTTTTTTAATGTTGTTAGGGACCTGTCTGGGTTAATACATCCACACGTTCAACAATATATCCCCCATCCACTTTGTGCAAAGTTTAGTTCTTTGTTTTCAGCGAAATCACTCCTCCTCTCGCCTTACACCCTTGTCCTCTTTCGTGATACACGTATATTGGTACAATATAACCTTTGAAAGCATGTAATTTATCATGTCTTTAAGATCTCAATTCCCTGCACTTCAAGAAACAAAGTTTTATTACCCCAACATTTCCTTGTAGCTCAGACGCTCGCGTCTAAGCAACATTCTGCTAACAGCGCTATTCATTATTTGTCCCCACCTCCTTTTCCTTTATGTCTATCACTCCGGAATATTGAGCTGGATGTTCAGCTCCCAGCCTTGGTCACCCTGTAGCCATGTCTCCGTGACCCCAACTATATCATATTCATTAATAGCTATCTGCACATTAGACTCATCCACCTTATTACGAATGTTCCTTGCATTGAGAGACAAAGCCTTCAGGCTTATTTTTACTCCACTCTCACCCCTTATACAATTATGTTGAAAAATGGTCCTTTTTGATTTTTGCCCTGGATTTGTCTGCCTGCCACTTTTACTTTTCACCATGCTTCTACCCTCATTTTCCACCACTTTGTCTCTCTGCTCACACATTTAAGAAACCCAACACCTCGTTTTATCTCCGTCATGTTACATCGACGACTGCTTTGGGGCCACCCCCTACACCCACACACAACTGACTGACTTAATACACTTCACCACCAACTTCCATCCGGCACTCAAATACACCTGGGCTATGTCCGAAACTTCCCTACCATTCCTTGACCTCACTATCTCCATCGCAGACTTCTGACCGACATCCACTACAAACCATGACTCCCATGGCTATCTGGACTACACTTCTTCCCACCCTGCCTCCTGTAAGGACTCCATCCCCTACTCACAATTCCCCCGCCTACGACGCATCTGCTCCCAGGATGAGGCGTTCCACACCAGGGCATCTGAAATGTCCTAATTCTTCAGGGAACGGGGATTCCCCTCCTCCACCATAGATGAGGCTCGCACCAGGGTCTCTTCCATACCCCGCAACACTGCTCTCTCTCACCATTCCTGCACTCGCAACAAGGGCAGAGTCCTCCTAGTCCCCACCTTTCACCCCACCAGTCGTCACATACAACAAATAATCCTACGTCATTTTCGCCACCTCCAACGTGACCCCACCACTCGCCACATCTTCCCATCTCCCTCAATATCTGCCTTCCGTAAATACCGCTCCCTCCGCATCTCCCTTGTCAATTCTTCCCTTCCCTCCTGTACCACCCCCTCCCCGGGCAGTTTCCGTTGCAATCGCAAGAAATGCAAACACCTGTACCTTCACCCCCCCCCCCCCCCCCCCCCCCCCTCGACTCCATTCAAGGACCCAAGCAATCCTTCAAGGACCCAAGCAGTCCACCTCCGCTCGGTCCACAAGAACCTACCTGACCTCCCGGTGTCTCTGCACTTCAACTCCCCCTCCCATTCCCAATCCGACCTCTCTGTCCTGGGTCTCCTCCATTGCCAGAGTCCGCAACACCGGAAATTGGAGGAACAGCACCTCATATTCCGCTTGGGGATCCTGCATCCGGTGGGATGAACATGGAATTCTCCCAATTCTGTTAGCCGTTGTTGTTTCCTCCCCTTCCTTAGCCTTCGAGCTGTCTCCTCCCATCCCCCAGCCCTCGGGATCCTCCTCCCCCATTTTCCTTTCCCCCTACATGTTGGGTCTGAGTGCTTCCCGTCTCTACCTCCTGCCTTACACACTGTCTACTAGCTTTCTCTATTTGAGTCCCTCCCCACAATTGTTCTAATTTAAAGTCTCCCCAGAAGCCTTTGTAAATCTTCCCGCCAGGATATTGGTCCCCCTCGGGTTGAAGTGCATCCCGTCCTTTTTGTACAGGTCACACCTTCCCCAAAAGAGGTTCTAATGGTCCAGAAACTTGAATGATGCCCACTGCACCAGTCCATCAGACACGCATTTATCCTCCACCTCATTCCATTCCTACTATCACTGTCGCATATATAATAAGCGAATCGATGAATCATATATAATAAGGGAACGTAACGTGATAGAAACGTTAGGAGCTGGTGACCATAATATAGTTAAGTTTTTATCTGGAATTTGAGAGGCAAAAAATCAATCAAAATTGGCAGCGTTGCTTTTGAACAAAGGGGACGATGATGGCAAGAGGGAGGGATTGGCCAAGGTCCACTGGAAAAGGAGGAGGAGGAGGAGGAGGAGGAGGAGGAGGAGGGAGGAGGAGGAGGAGGAGGAGGAGGAGGAGGGAGGAGGAGGAGGAGGAGGAGGAGGAGGAGGAGGAGGAGGAGGAGGAGGAGGAGGAGGGAGGAGGGGAAGGAGGAAGAGGAAGAGGACGATGAGGAGGAGGAGGGGAGGAGGAGGAGGAGGAGGAGGAGGAGGAGGAGGAGGAGGAGGAGGAGGAGGAGGAGGAGGAGGAGGAGGAGGAGGAGGAGGAGGAGGAGGAGGAGGAGGAGGAGGAGGAGGAGGAGGAGGAGGAGGAGGAGGAGGTAGTTCACCAAATAAAAGTAAAGAGAAACAACGATGTGGTCATGCAACCATTATTTATTCATACAGCTTTTCAAACTGTAGTTATTTGCGTCAGTTAATACCAGACCCAAATGAAATTGAATTCCCGGCAGAGAAATTCATTTCCCTTTTGCCACTGCGCAACATTTTAACCCGCCGGAACATTCTCCGACCACCTTCAACTTGTTGCCGCAAGCCTTCAAACAAGTCCCAGCCTTCCGTCTGCACTGTGCTGCGTGACACAAAATAAATGCAAAGTGAACGATCAGTAGATAATTCTATTTACAGATGGAGGGAAAAACGAGGCAAGCTTTCAGTAAGGTATTTTGGGCATTGGCAATCGGCATGAAACCGGATGACGAATAGCATCTTCATCACTCTCATCCTTACAAACCAGTAATTGTAGAAGGTCTGTATTTACTAAAGCCAGAAGGAAAGGACGGCTGAATGTAGCAATGTGGTGTTGCAGGTTGACAGATAGAATTGAAGAGGGAATTATCTAATCTAGTGAGATAATTAGGGGGAAAAGGAGGAGGAGGAGGAGGAGGAGGAGGAGGAGGAGGAGGAGGAGGAGGAGGAGGAGGAGGAGGAGGAGGAGGAGGAGGAGGAGGAGGAGGAGGAGGAGGGAGGAGGAGGAGGGGAGGGGAGGAGGAGGAGGAGGAGGAGGAGGAGGAGGAGGAGGAGGAGGAGGAGGAGGAGGAGGAGGAGGGAGAGGAGGACGAGGAGGTGGATGTTGAGGAGGAGGATGAAGAGGAGGAGGAGGAGGAGGAGGTGGAGGAGGAAGAGGAGGAGGTGGAGGAGGAGGAGGAAGAGGAAGAATTTATTTCACGTAGTTCACTTCACAATAAAAGTAAGCATGAAACCCGTTAACGAATAGCTTCTGCATCACTCTCATCCTTACAAACCAGTAATTGTAGAAGGTCTGTATTTGCAAAAGCCCGAATGATAGTACCGCTGAATGAAGCAATGTGGTGTTGCAGGTTGACCGTTATAATTTAAGAGGGAATTATCTAACCAAGTGAGAGGATCGTTTGGAGATTTACGTGTCAATTGTAGCTGGCAACGTATAGCCGTAGATCTAGAAGAGGGTCAAATACTGAGGCCTCATCCATTTGTAATTCGTGCCAAACGTTGCTGATACTTTAGAATTAAATGGGAGAGCTCATCGTCTGCAAGGGACCGCTGAAAGTTGCACATCGTCAACTGAACTGCAGTGGTCATAGTACCAAATGTCGGAAGATCTCAGCTTTGAGTTGCGCCAAATATTGTTCCAAAAGACAAACACAATATGACGCATAGGCGTCACTACACAGGGCAGGCAGTCATTAGGAAAAAATGAATGTACCGTGGGTTTTATTTTTCAGGTATGATTATGAATGTTTCAAAATATGGTTTCAATGTTCAGAGCGCTCTACAGTCCACGGTTGGATTGATCTCTAACTGCCACGCCACATGGAAATATTTCGGGACATGTCACGGTAGCACAGCGGTAGAGTTGTTGTCATATATCGAATGCAGCGCCGGATGCCCTGGTTCTATCCCGAGTACGGGGGCTGCTGTACGGATGGAGAGGTGTGAAGTCGGTTTGCCATCGACTTATCACCTGACCAACATTGAAAATAATAATGTAGAACGAGAAAGGTGGCTACTTTAAATCAACACTCTCCCAATGCTGTCGATGAGCGATCTCGAGTATGTGTACACAAAAATGTTTACTCACCCTGGTCTGGGGTAATTCCTTCTGCAAAGGGATGAATCAGGAGCAATATTCCAAACAGGAACAGGAGCATGTTTCTCATCTTCGCTTCCCTTTCGAGTGCGAGGAAATATTGAATCTAAGCGGAGACTTTGCTCTATATATACTGAGCAAGACTGACTTGTGTTGACGGGCATGGCGTGATGATGGTGTTGGGGTGACGTTGGGTCGATGTATTCCAGGAGGCGCCAGACAGCCTGACTATTTCTCATTGGCATTAGAAAAACAATCTATTCCCAGCATGATTTACTATGCGGGCATGAAATGTACAGCAATAAATATGTGTGCATGGTCACCATTCCGAGATGAGCCCGTCACACGGACGCCAAGCGCTGTGAAAGCCCGCGTGTCAAACTTCGAGACACGTCTCACCAACATTAACAATAGGGTCAATATCACCACAGTATCAATATTAATATTATTTTTTCCTAATAAATCATATGTTCCAAAAGAAAATCAGAACGTTTCACTATAATACATGCAATATATACAACATTGTATTCAGTGTGTTCTGCTTGTCTTGTTCCGTGCCGTTGCTTTTTAGATACCAGATGCATTGCCAGTCTGTTTCAAACAAAGGAACCAACAGAAAGATCCATGGAACCAGAGTGCACAAACGTGGCCATTTGGCTCACCATTAGGTGCCGACAATGATTTGCCCTCTGCTTTGATCATATCTCGCACCCCTCTTCTCAAACCCTACTAAAATGTAATTAACCTGTCATGTTCCTCACGTATACCAAGGTTTCCACGGCTGTAGACAAAAATAAGAGTAGCCTATCCGACCTCACCTGATAAGTGACATGGTCAGTTTCAAGGGAGATTGTTGCAAAACTACCCTAGATCCTCTGATTCATTTACAATCCAGCTGTGTGGCGAGCCGGCCCTAGAACAGTAGCCCAACTGTAATGGAACAACATTTAACCGTATTCGCCCACATCTCACTACAATTTACAAACAATGACACTTCAACGGGGAAATATTTGTTTTAATAACACCGGGGTCCAGGTAATTTGCAGGTTTCGATCCTAGACACATAGATAATAGGTGGAGAAGGAAGCCATTCAGCCCTTCAAGTTAGCACCGCCATTCATTGTGATCATGGCTGATCGTCCCGTATCAATAACCCGTGCCGGCCTTCTCCCCATATCCCTTGTCTCCACTAGCCCCTAGCGCTCTATCTAACTCTCTATTAACTCCATCCAGTGATTTGGCCTCCACTGCCCCCTGTGGAAGGGAATGGCATAAATTCACTACTCTCTGGGTGAAAACATTTTTGCCCACCTCAGTCTTAAATGACCTCCCCTTTATTCTAGGACCGTGACCCCCTTGTTCTAGACTCGCCCAACATTGGGAGCACTGTTCCTGCATCTAGCTTGTCCAGTCCTTTTATAGTTGTATATGTTTCTATCAGAACCCCCTCATCCCTCTAAACTCCAGTGAATACAAGCCTAGTCTTTTCAATCTTTCCTCATACTGTATTCCCGCCATCCCAGGGATCAATCTCGTGAACCTACGCTGCACTGCCTCAATCACAAGGATGTCCGTCCAAAAATTAGGAGCCCAAAACTGTACACAATACTTCAGATGTGGTCTCACCAGAGCCATGTTAAACTGCAGAAGAACCTAATTACTCCTATACTGAAATCCTCTTGTTATGAAGGCCAGCATTCCATTAGCTTTCTTCACTGCCTGCTGCACCTGCACGCCAACTTTCAGTGAACGGTGCACAAGGACGCCCAGCTCTCGCTGTACCTCCCCCTTACCTAACCTAACCCATTGAGATAACAATCTGCCCCCTTGTTTTTGCCGCCAAAGTGGATACCCTCACATTTATCAACTGCCTTCATTAGAATGATCACAACACTGTGGCGAGTGGTTTCAGACAAGGATTTGCCTTCGCTCGTCTTTAAATGCATTAGTAACTTGGATCGCGACACGGATGGTTGGAGCTGTGTTTATGAATGGTACAAATGTTAGTTCTACTGTTTGAGGGAAATGTTCTGGGTAATACATGTGCCGCAAACGGAGAATTCCAGCAAATATGGATGTACAGAGTACCCTTGGCACCTAGATGCATGGAGACATAAACATAGCAGAAAAATGTATAGATCACTGTGTAGAATATACACATCCGTTTTTTAATGTTGTTAAGGACCTGTCTCGGTTAATACATCCACACGTTCAACAATATATTCCCCATCCACTTTGTGCAAAGTTTAGTTCTTTGTTTTCTGCGAAATCACTCCTCCTCTCGCCTTACACCCTTGTCCTCTTTCGTGATACATATATATTGGTACAATATAACCCTTGAAAGCATATAATTTATCATGTCTTCAAGATCTCAATTCCCTGCACTTCAAGAAACAAAGTTTTATTACCCCCAACATTTCCTTGTAGCTCAGATGCTCTATGCATTATTTGCAGATTGACGACTTCCTTTCTACGGAAGGTCGGCAATACTGGACACAATGATTTGAATGCCGTCACACAATCGTAAGCTAACGTAGGTAATAGAGTAGACAGTGAAGTTATTGCTCAAACAATTGACAGGATCTTAATCAACTGGGCAAATTGGCAACAGCTTGCACCTTATGCTATAGTTTGAAAATAAGTTGGCGAGGCTCCATTTGAAATATTGTATCCCGTTTTTGGTACCCCACTAAAGAAAATATTTCGGTAATCTGCTATTTTCCTTCGACGCGGGGGCATTTCGTATAAGAAAAGGTTGGGACTACTTTGATTCTTGAAACACAAGAGCCTAAGATGTGATATTCAAGACCTTAAATAGGATGAATGTTCAGGGTCTTTTACAAGGCCGAGCATGCAACAAAACATAACACACGAGTTTAAGGCGAGTAATGGAATGAATTGGCAAAACACTCATGGGACAGCGTTTTCATTCAGTGGGTGGTGGGTATATTTGTCGAGCATCCAGAGGAATTATCTGACACAGCTCCATAAGAACATTACAAATGTATTTGGGGAAGCCCATGAATCATGTGTATTCTTCACTATCGTCTGCAGCAAGTGCTGCTACATTAATGGCTCCATGGATCCACTCGCCAAGGGCCATTTGGTACACGTCTGACTGAAGTTCTGGCATTGGTGTCGAATGTTTGAACCAGATCGGATCTCGCAAAGGAACTCTCTCAATTTATCGGACGCATATTTCACGCAACAACCAGCTTACCATATGATGTATCTTATCCTGTAGCCCGAGAATATGCTTCCCTTTATGAACAACGTTGACGATATACATGCCATCCATAAACTCACAGTTAGTAATATCTGTATCCACACCCAATTCTGCAATGCATCTAAAGAAGAGTGAAGGCTACAGCGCGAATATTTGTCGTATGTAATTGACCGAATTCTCTAGATCATTGTTGCAACACACTCCGTTTACAATAACGCTCTCTGGAATGTACAACAATTTGTTGTTGTTTTTTTAATGGACCTTTAATTTTGTTCCCTGTAATAGAGACGGCTGATGGAAGATATGGAGTTGTCGGGCTGTTATTTGGGGAATGCCTACTCAATTGCCATGGGTCAGAACGTAAATGGCAGCGAGTTAGGTTTTGGGGGAAACTAATAAACCCGGAAGCCGAAGGAAGGCAAAATTGTGTAGCAATTGTCATCAATATTTGGTCCCAACATAGCCACGATACGGTCCTACATGCCGGAATCTAGGAATGCTGAATTGCATTGACGAATTCGAAGAGGTAATTTGCCTTATGGTTCCCTGCGTCACTAATTGACAGTTATTAGGAGAGGCTAGATAGATTGCAGTTATTTGTATTCATAGCCGTGGAGGCTAAGAGGGATTTGATAATGATGAACACAGGCAGGCTGTCAAGGTAGGAAAGTTATCTGATCACTTTTGCAGAATAATGCAACATAACAGGTATAATTAAAGATTCAGAGGGGTGTGGGAAAGCAGAAGGTTTGTAACTGAAACGCAAGGGATGGTGGAGGCAGAGAGTCTCATCACAATTGAGACGAGTACTGGTAGCAACAATCCATCGAAAGCGCAGGTATAGAGGATTAATGTGGATGTACGTTTATTGCCGGGTTGTAAATGGCAAGCTGAATGGCAAAATTTGTGTACTCTCGCTGTAGTTTTGGTAACAACCAACAGTTAATACACACGAGGCTTGAAGGGAAATGCACAAAAGTAAACAACCGGGTAAGCTCTGATGAAGAATACACAACTTTGAGCTCAGGCCCTTTGCACCTGCGATGAAACCGGACCTAGGTTGTGTATTATATACCACAGCAAGAATTAAGAAGAGTTCCCAATACTATTGTTGAAGACCTGATTCATTAGTCTGCACAGGTTGCAAGACTCACGTGGACATGAATGATGTGGGGAGTAGCGGTGTCTGGTAATTTGACAGTTGGGCTTTTTAAACGACTCGCGTCGGTGTGACGATCTAATCTCGGAATGGCACCCTTCTGCACACATTAATTTCTGACCAATCCATCTCTGCTTGGTGAATAATGCTGACGACCCGGCGGCGCCAATGAGGAATGGTCAGACCGACGGGCGCCTCATGGAACAAATCGTTCACAACGGCCCGTCATCAATCCATGCACGATACCGCCAGGCACAACCTAGCGCGGTGTATATTGAACAAAAACTCTTCGATCAGGTACGAGTTCTCATCTCATTACTTGAACCTGAACAGTAAGCGAATAGGAGAAACCAGTATTCTGAAACGAATATTCTCTTCGGAATATTGCTGCTGGTTCATCCATCCACTTTGACGTTTCACAGGGCGAAGAAATACATCTGCTTACTAATAACACAAGATCGCTCATAGATATAATTTGAAGAATGCTGAATATAACTTGCACCTTTCTCGATCTGCATTAACATGCTTAAAGTTTGAGGGATGTTAAATGTGTTTGTCAGAATTTCCGATGACTTGAATAGAGTGCTGTCAACTCGCGATGCTGCAGACCAATTCCCACGCGTGCGTGTTATTTGAGCCGATTGTGCTTTTCATAAAAGTCATGTGCAGCTCAGCGGACTGAAACAACATTAATAAAAAAATCTTTACCCCATTGATTCTTTATCCAATACCCATGGCCCATTGATAAGCTGAAGTCGGGCAAGGTTCCATGAGAAATAAAGGAAGCAGGAATTATGTTGAACTGAGAATTATGACAATAATGAGTCATGAGTGGAGAATGTTTTATTACAATATGTCCAAGATCGAACAATCAGATTTTTACTTGCTGGAGCATAACACAATATGTAATCATAATAAATAATATAATAAACGACAACGAATAACAAGTGCAGGGTGAATACGTGCATGTGTTCATATGTATGTAAACATACTCATATAGATTTATATCTTATATGATAAATAATTAAAACACACTCACACACACGTACACAAATACACATGCACATGCACTGTCAAGCACACACACTATGTTATGTACTATATATATAGACTAATTGGACTGCTCACTAACTGCCCGCGTTACCAGATGCTCAGGGCGATCCTGTGCGTATTCCCGCCGAACAGAGTTAAAGCGAGGCATCTGCAGTGATATGAGAGATAATACGCGATTGTGCATGCCCCTCAGAAATAGGTCAATCAGCTCAGGGTGTCAAAGACTCTCGATTCAATAATATTACCACTTTTCTGCATTTGGCACGTTAGTTATCTATCCTTTCGTTTGAAATGACCGTCATACCGCTTTTTCCAATGTTGGGCGGGAGGTGGGGGCGTAACAGCACAGAGAACACGAGCAATGTCTCAAATAAAAAGAGATAAGATTATTGCAGGACTGGAACGTATGTATTTCGGGTTCTTGACTAATGGCGAGCCTCAGTGATCGCAACTGGGCCTATTACTGTTCGTGTTTTTTCAATGAATTATATTGCTAAATGATTTTTGTGATAACATACAGGGCATGATTATATAGGGTTTGATTTGTGAGTTTGCAAATCAGGCTAATGTAGGTAATATAGTAGATAGTGAAGATGATGATCAAAAATTAGAACATGATCTTAATCAACTGGGCAAATTGGCAACAGCTAGCACCTTATGCTACAATTTCAAAATAAGTTGGCGAGGCTCCATTGGGAATATTGTATCCCGTTTCTAGTACCCCACTAAAGACGATATTTCGGTAATCTGCTATGCATATTTTCCTTCGACGCGAGGGCATTTGCTATAAAGATAGTTTGGGAGCACTTTGTTTCTTGAAGCACAGGAGCCTGAGGTGTAATATTAAAGTTCTTAAATACGATGAATGTTAAGGGTCTTTTTCAAGGACGTGGATGCAACAAAACACAACACAAGAGTTTAATGCGAGAAATGGGATTACTTAGCAGAAAGTGATGAGAAAACCTTTTCATTCAGTGGGTGGTGGGTATATTGGTCGATCATCCAGAGGAATTATTGGACACAGCTCGACAAGAACATTAAAAATGTATATGGTTAAGCCCATGAATCATGGCAATTCTTCACTATCGTCTGCAGCAAGTGCTGCTGCATCAATGGTTCCATAGATCCACACGCCAAGGACCATTTGTTGCACATCTGACTGAAGTACTGGCATTGTTGTCGAATGTTTGAACCAGATCGGATCTCGCAAAGGACCTATCTCAACACTTCCCGTTTTCAATAACGCTCTCTTTTGGAATGTAAAACACTTCGTTGTATTTTGTTAAATGAGCCATTAATTTTGTTCTTTGTAACAGAGAAGGCTGATGGACGATGTGGAGTTTTCGCGGTGTTATTTGTAGAATGAATACTCAATTGCCGTGGGACAAAATGTAAATGGCTTTGGGTGAAAATGGATGAATTTAGAAACCGCACAAAGGCGGAATTGTGCAGCAATGGTCCTCAATATTTGGTCCCAACACAGCCATGATACGGTCCTACAGGGCGGAATGTAGGAATGCTGAATTGCATTGACGAAGGTCCTTTGCACAGCGATGAAACTGGAACTAGGTTGTGTTTTATATCCCACAGCACGAATTAAGAGGAGTTCATATTACTATTGTTGAAGGCCTGATTCATTAGTCTGCACACGTTGCAAGACTCACGTGGACATGAATGCCGTGGGGAGTAGCCGTGTCTGGTAATTTGACAGTTGGGCTATTTAAGCGACTCGCGTCGATGTGACGATCTAACATCGGAATGCAACCCTTCAGCGCGTATTAATTGCTGACCAATTAAAGTCTGCTTGTTGAATAATGCTGACGACTGGCCGGTGCCAATGAGGAATGGTCAGACCGACGGGCGCCTGCTGGAACAAACCGTTCACAACGACCCGTCATCAAACCATGCACGATAACGGCAGGCACAACGTCACGCGGTGTATATTGAACAAAAACTCCTCGATCAGAAATGAGATCCCATCGCACCGTCAGTTCCAGCCCTTACCCCCCTGCACCACATTATTATGACCTGCCTCCCTTCCCGTGATACCCCATTCCCCATGGGTCTTGCCATGTATTTTCTCCGAACTCTCTCCTCGTCCCACACCGCCCACACACCCTTTTCCCCACAAACCCCCCGGTCCACACACCCCCCTCACCCCATAACCATCCCCGCCCACAAACCACCCTCCTCACACAATCTACCCGCACATAACCCACCTCCACATACCCACCCAACCCCCAGTAGACTCCGCCCAACCGCGTCCCCACAACACCTCCCCCCCTCAACCCCCCCCCCACACACACACACCCATCCCCCCACAACCACCCCCCCCCCCCCCCCCCCTCCCATACACCCTTCCCCCAGAAAATAGTAGTCTAGTATATCTATATATAGATACGCACACATACATAAAAACAAACAATAACTGTGAAATAATAATAATAGTAATAATAATAATAATAATAATAATAATAATAATAATAATAATAATAATAATAATAATAATAATAATAATAATAATAATAATAATAATAATAATAATAATAATAATAATAATAATATTGCGCAGTTAGTGGCTATAAGTGTGTGGTGGAATATTGCTCTGGGGGAACGGTTTGCATTGTGGGGACGGGTGAGTGGTGGAATATTCCGTTTTGGAATGGGTTGCGTTGTAGGAGCAGGTCTCCCGTGTGTCTGGGACACAACGGGTCCCACTTAGTCTAGTCATTAATACAATAATGCCATTTTATGAACGTTTGAAGTCAGACCAACAGGCCTATGATATTATTTTATTTTGCCTCGCTCACTTTTTTTGAATTATAAATTTTGATACAAGTACCATATAACCATATATAACCATATAACAATTACAGCACGGAAACAGGCCATCTCGGCCCTACAAGTCCGTGCCGAACAACTTTTTTCCCTTAGTCCCACCTGCCTGCACTCATACCATAACCCTCCATTCTCTTCTCATCCATATGCCTATCCAATTTATTTTTAAATGATACCAACGAACCTGCCGACACCACTTCCACTGTAAGCTCTTTCCACACCGCTACCACACTCTGAGTAAAGAAGTTTCCCCCTCATATTACCCCTAAACTTCTGTCCCTTAATTCTGAAGTCATGTCCTCTTGTTTGAATCTTCCCTATTCTCAAAGGGAAAAGCTTGTCCACATCAACTCTGTCTATCCCTCTCATCATTTTAAAAGACCTCTATCAGGTCCCCCCTTAACCTTCTGCGCTCCAGAGAATAAAGACCTAACTTATTCAACCTTTCTCTGTAACTTTGTTGTTGAAACCCAGGCAACATTCTAGTAAATCTCCTCTGTACTCGCTCTATTTTGTTGACAACCTTCCTATAATTGGGCGACCAATATTGTACACCATACTCCAGATTTGGTCTCACCAATGCCTTGTACAATTTTAACATTACATCCCAGCTTCTATACTCAATGCTCTGATTTATAAAGGCTAGCATAACAAAAGCTTTCTTTACCACCCTATCTATATGAGATTCCACCTTCAAGGAACTATGCACGGTTATACTCAGATCCCTCTGTTCAACTGTATTCTTCAATTCCCTACCATTTACCATGTACATCCTATTTTGATTTGTCCTGCCAAGGTGTAGCACCTCACATTTATCAGCATTAAACTCCATCTGCCATCTTTCAGCCCATTTTTCCAAATGGCCTAAATCACCCTGTAGACTTTGGAAATCCTCTTCATTATCCACAACACCCCGTATCTTGGTATCATCTGCATACTTACTAATCCAATTTACCACACCTTCATCCAGATCATTGATGTACATGACAAACAACAAAGGGCCCAACACAGATCCCTGAGGCACCCCACTAGTCACCTGCCTCCAACCCGATAAACAGCCATCCACCATTACCCTCTGGTTTCTCCCATTCAGCCACTGTCGAATCCATCTTGCTATTCCTGTATTTATACCCAACAGTTGAACCTTCTGAACCAACCTTCCATGAGGAACCTTGTCAAATGACTTACTAAAGTCCATATAGACAACATCCACTGCTTTACCCTCGTCAATTTCCCTAGTAACCTCTTCAAAAAATTCAAGAAGATTGGTCAAACATGACCTTCCAGGCACAAATCCGTGTTGACTGTTCCTAATCAGACACTGTTTATCCAGATGCTTATATATATATATTATTTCTAAGTATCTTTTCCATTAATTTGCCCACCACTGAAGTCAAACTAACAGGTCTATAATTGCTAGGTTTACTCTTAGAACCATTTTTAAACAATGGAACAACATGCGCAGTACGCCAATCCTCGGGGATTATTCCCGTTTCAAATGAAATACATCGATAGATGCTCCTGAACACATCGTCAGTGTTGTAACCTGGGGTCATTGGGTGTTTCGGGTCTTTCAACATCAGACACCCTCACCCAGGCGACCCAGCCGTGGTTGATCAGACCACGACTTGTGTTCAGATGGCATTCGCTCCTCCGCAAGGACCTCCTCTCCTGATCCAGAGCCATCTCGAGGCCTTCACCGCTGCCTCTGTGGTGTTCTTGATGGCCTTTCTCCTCGCCACTCCGTTGATGCCCAGTGCACTCAAGGCTTTGTAGAGCGATTGCCCTGCAAAACCTCTGCAGCCAACCTCAATGGGCATACATCTTGCCTTCCAGCCCTGCTTGCGGCAGTCTTTGACCAGTTTTTTCATATTTGGCCATATTCCTCTCGTGGACCTTCTCCCACGGCACTGTCAGTTCCAACAAGACGATGTTTTTGGTCGCCTCTGAGACCAGGAGGATATCTGGCCTCAGGGTGGTCGTGGCAATGTGCCGTGGGAACTTCAGCTGTTTCACCAGGTCTACGGAAAGCTGCCAGTCCTGCGCAGTCGCCAGGATTCCTGACTGATTCCTGGCTGCTGTGGTTCTTGGCAGCTGCACTCCGGCCTTCACGAAGGTGATCATCTGGGTGGTGGGGCGTTCTCGTCTGCAGCTGCTGATTCCCATGCTGATGGCTTCTGCAATGGGTTTGAGAACCTGGTCGTGACGCCATGTGTACCGGCCCTGCCCAAGAGCCTTTGGGCAACAGCTCAGGATGTGTTCCAACGTCCCCTTGCCTGAGCATTGCGGGCAATCTGGAGATTCCGCTTTGCCCCAGATGAAGAGGTTCGATGGGCTGGGCAGGACATCATACACTGCCTGGACCAGGAACTTGATGCGCTGTGGTTCAGCCTGGCAGAGCTCAGTCCATGTGACTTTTCGGTCCATGGCCTGCTCCCACCTTGTCCAGGCTCCCTGCTGCCTCAATCCAACTGCTCTGGTAGGCCTCTCCTAGTCCACCACTGCCCTCACTTCCTCCTGGACCAGCCTGCGCCTCTCCTTCCCCAAGGCCTTGTTAAACTGGGGAGATGGGAAGATTCCCAGGCCAGCTCTTCCCCGAGTCACTGTTCCTACCAGGACTCTGTGGCGTATCCGAGACTCTGCTTGCAGCGCAGCTTCGCCGGCTCTCCACTTCCTCCCAGTTTTCACCTCCACCCCTGCTTGAGCCACCTTGGGGTCGCTGGAGTCCCTGTACAGCATCATCTCTCTGGCCCGAGTCACCTTAAACTCCTCCTCCAGGGACTTCAGGGGCAGCTGGAGCTTGGTGTTATTTCCGTAAAGGGCGATGCTGCTAAGGGTCCTGGACATCCCCGCCACCTTCTGAGAAAGCTGCTGACTTTCCTCTGCAATCTCTCTACGATGGATTTTGGGACTTCGTAGACAAGCAGTGGCCACAGTATCTTTGGCAGGATACCATGCTGGTAAATCCATGCCTTGAACTTGCCGGGAAGCCCCGACCGGTCCACTGTTCCCAACCACGTCTTCAGCTCCCGACAGGTTGCCTGGACAGATGCTTTATCCTTCAGGCTGCTGTTAAACACCTTGCCAAGACTCTTCACTGGCCTTTCGGAGACAGTTGGGATTGGTGTCCCTTCGATGTTGAAGCGGAAACTGTCCATGACTTTGCCGTTCTTTAACACAAGTGACCTTAATGTTCCTGGCTTAAACCTCATTCTTGCCCATCCAATCAGTTTCTCAAACCCCTGCAGGATCCACCTGCCTCCTGGCACTGACTCAGTGGTGACAGTCAGGTCGTCCATGTAGGCTCTGGTTGGTGGTTGGCGCATTCCTGACTTGGTCCGAGGCCCCCAGCACTCTGGCTTAGCAGACTTGACGATCATGTTCATCGCCAAGGCAAAAAGGATCACATAGATGGTACAACCTGTGATAATCCCAACCTCCAGTCTGTGCCACTCTGATGTTACTGACCCCGATGAGACTCTCATGCTGAACTGGTTGCAATAGTTCAGGGTGAGATCTGCCCCTTGGGCCGGCACATGATGCTTGGCCATGACTGTCTGGATCAGCTTGTGCGGGATGGAGCCGTAGGCGTTGGCCAGGTCAAGCCAGAGCACTGTCAGGTCTCCCTTGTCCTCCCTGGCTTCTCTGATGAGCTGGGTCACCACTCCCGTGTGCTCTAGACACCCCGGCAGTCCAGATAATCCTCCCTTTTGCACTGAGCTGTCGATGTAAACATTGCTGGAGAGGAAGTTGGTCAGCCGCCTCGCCACTATGCTGAAGAAAATCTTGCCGTCAACGCTTAGCAAGGAGATGATTCTGAACTGATCGATCTTCTTGGAATCTTCCTCCTTTGGGATCCAGACTCCTTCAGCGAATCGCCACTGCTGCGCCACTTTTCCTCTCCTCCAGATGACTTTCAGGATCTTCCACAGCCATTTCAGTAACAAGGGACAGTTCTTGTAGACCCCTTTCCGAGCTGTCCACTGTCTCTCCAGTCGTCACCACCCTATTCTTGGTTGTCAACCAGTCTATTCCTGGTCGCCACTGGTTTCACCAGCACAGTGATTGATACAAATACATCGATAGATGCTCCTGAACACATTATCAGTGATGTAACCTGGGGTCATTGGGTGTGTCGGGTCTTTCAACATCAGACACACAACAAAATTCACCCAGGCGACCCAGCCGTGGTTGATCAGACCACGACTTGTGTTCAGGGGGCATTCGCTCCTCCCCATGGACCTCCTCTCCTGATCCAGAGCCACCTCGGGGCCTTTTCCGCTGCCTCTGTGGTGTTCTTGATGGCCCTTCTCCTTGCCACTCCGTTGATGCCCAGTGCACTCAAGGCTTTGTAGAACTATTGCCCTGCAAAACCTCTGCAGCCAACCTATTTTATTAGAAGCAATGCACAGTGGTATAAACCGCGGCATATGACACAATACATTTATTGCACATCTTCCATTTTAATTTTGACAAAAATGAAATAGAAAGAGAGAAAAAGAGCAAGAAAGAGAGAGAATGAAAGAGCTAGTGAATGTGTAAACGCCTAAACCACCAAATAGTGTAGTTGCCTAGTGAATAAGTAAAAACGTGAAAAAAAAGAAAAAAGTAAAAAAAGATCAAAACGAAATATAATTTAAAAAAAAATAGAAAAAAAGACCAAAACGCGTTGATATACCTATTTCGTTTCTCACCACACCGATCACCCTGTCTGTAAATCGGTTTAATTCCGAATTCGTGTTGCGCCATATTATGCTTGTAATGAGTCAATGAAAGGAGATCATATCTTTAAAAATTGTTCAGATTTTCCTGCTAAGCCCTAGTCTCGTATCTTCAAGATGTAGCGTCTCAGGCATGCTTGTGATCCTCATTTTAAGTTGGGGTGGATGCATTTTCTCCAAATTTAAGAGTGCGTTTTGTTTTTTTTTGCCATTATCAGGCCGTAATTGAGGAAACGCCTTTGAAATATTGATAGCTCTGAGCAGGCTCATGTTCCAAAAATAATCAATTATGCAGAGGGGTTTCAGTTTTATGTTTTAATAACTTTGAGAAGATTTCAAAAATGCCTTTCCAAAATTCATGAAGTTTTATGCAAGGGGCAAAGGAGTGTGTTATATCTGCTTCTTGAGATAGATATTTGTCGCAGATAGGAGATAGATTTGGTAACATTTTGTACAATTTCGTTTTTGAGTAATATAGTCTGTGTTGTATTTTACATTGGAGTAGAATATGTCTTACATTAATCGAACAATCATGTATATATAGGAAATATTATTCTCATCTGTCTTTGGAGATTTTTAGGCTTAATCCCTGTTACCACTCTCTTCTAATTACATCTGACGATGGTGTTCTATATTTAGAAATATGTATTACAAGTAAGATATTAAATTATTTGACTGCGTTTCTATTTATACCTTCGTCTAATCTGGCAACATAGTTTGGTGTTCGTGGCTATATGTTTTCAATTAACCTCGAATTTGAAGATATCTAAAATAGTGATTACCTTTCGGACTGTATTTCGATTGCAATTTCTGTAATGATAAGAGGTTTTCCATTTCGTACAAATCTCCAACCTTTTTAATTCCTAGTATTTCCCAATGAATAAACGTTGTTTCTATAATAGATGGTTTGATCGACGGGTTATTAGCTATTGGAGACAGAATAGACAGAGTTCTAAGTTCTACCTATTGGAGAAAGAAGAGATAGATTTATTTGTTTAAGAGTAAATTTTACTTGTCTCCAGATTCGTAAAGTGCATGAATAATCGGGTTTTTCTTGTTTATTGTATTCTTCAACTTTATTGGGGAGAGAATGATCGCGCTTATGTTAAACGCGAGCAATCCACTCTCGCCATTACTAACCAACCTACCAGTTGACATGAAATATTCAGCCAGTGAATTACATTTTAAAATAATCGTTGTCCAATAATAGTACAATAAATTGGGGAGCGCCAATACACCGATTTATTTGGATTTACATAAATGTCGCCTATGAATTCTGTGCGATGTATAATCCCAAATAAAATTTGTAATCTAGGAATAAATTTTTAAAGAAAGTTTTAGGGAAATACAGCGGTATTGAATGAAATAAATAGAGAATTTGTGGTAGGAAAATCATTTTAATGGCATTTATTCTGCCTATTAAAGACATAGGAAGTGTTTTCCAGAATTGAATAAGAGCGTTTAATTTAGTAGCTAAGGGCAGGAGGTTTGCATCCAATAAATAATTATATTTCCGGTTACTTGGATACCCAGATACTTAAACATTTCTGTCGCAATTCTAAAAGCAATTTTTAAAAGGAGTGTGGACTCTTGGGGTTTTATCGCCATTATTTCACTTTTATTCCAGTTTATTCTGTATCCTGAGAAAGAACCGAATTCCTCTATGAGATTTAATATATTTGGTATACTAACGAGATTTTGTAATGTAAAATAATATATCATCTGCATATAATTATATTTTATTATTGAAATGTTTAGTATTATAGCCGTGAATATTCGGATGTATTATTATACTTTCCGCTAAAGGCTCTACCGCAAGGGCAAATATCAGGGGTGATAATGCGCGACCCTGTCTACTTCCCCTGGATAAGTGAAATTTCGGAGAAAGTACGTGGTTGGTTAACATTCTAACAGTCCGTCTGTCATATAGTAATTTTATCCATGAAATGAAATTCTCTCCCATCTGAATGTTTTGCAATACTGTGAAGAGGTATAGGGTGATTTCACCAAAGGTCAAATGAGCGTAGATCCCCCCTCACGTGACCGAATAATTTAACTGGAGGACATATGTCACTTCGGTACATGTTAGTGAATGGGGAAACACGCACTTTCACACCCGTCAAAAACATGGATTTTTGAGCTGAAATTTTCTGTGCTAGTCGGGGTGACCGTGAAGCACAGCGACCTAAATTTTCAGGCAAAAAAAAAGATAGAAAGTAAGGTAATTACAAGAGGGAACTGAAGGTGGAAAAACAGCGGAGGTGAACAGCCGACATTTGCCGTGCAGATTTAAAGGTCCAAAATATCGTGTATTATCGCGTTTGCTCACTGAATTTCATCAAACGTAAGGCATTATTAACTTACTTTTGATGAAATTCAGCGAGCAGACACGATAATTCCCGATATTTTGGACCTTTAAATCTCCACGGCAAATGTCTGCTAAGCACTTCCGCTGGATTGGCACCTTCAGTTCCCTCTTGTAATTACCTTACTTTCTATCTTTTTTTTGCCTGATAATTTAGGTCGCTGTCCTTCACGGTCACCCCGACTAGCACAGAAAAGTTCAGCTCAAAAATCGTCCGTTTTCCATGTTTTTAACGGGTGTGAAAGTGCGTGTTTCCCCATTCACTAACATGTACTGAAGTGACATATGTCCTCCAGTTAAATCTTTCGGTCACGTGAGGGGGGATCTACGCTCATTTGACCTTTGGTGAAATCACCCTATTCCCATTGTACTTGGTCGAATGCTTCTTCTGCATCTAACGAAATAATTGATAAGTCTTCTTCGTCAATGTCCCTTGGGTATGAACCCCGTTTGATCCGCATGTATTAATTTACTAACGTATTTACTTAATCTTCTGGCCAGAGTTTTCGCTAATATTTTCTGAGCTGTATTTAATAATGCAATTGCTCTATTTGAACTGGGATCTTCTAGATCTCTCTATCTTTCTGATAGTTCGATAGTGAATTGGTCGATAGTTGATGCCGCTAGTTGTCTTGTAGTGTCTGTACTTTAAATACATATGAATAAAGCTTGTGTAAAAGTGGTATTACCTCGTGAAATATTTTATAAAATTCATTACTGAACCCATCTGGTTCCGGTGTTTTACCATTCCTCAGTGAGTTGATTGTCTCTTCCATTTCTTTGATTGAAACCTGTGATCCTAATTCCCCTTGTTCCAACGGATTAAGTGTTGGGAGATTACAGCTGTCCAGAAAGATTATAATTTTATTGCTGTCTGTTGATGTTTTGGATGTATATACATTTTGATAACATTGAGCAAATATTTTGTTAATGTATTTATGCAGTATTAGCAATTCGCCTTTATCTGATTTGACTTTTAGAATATTGTGATCCTTTTCTACTTTTTGCAGCTGACGTGACAAACGTTTGTGTGGGTTATCGCCAAATTCGAAATTTTCATGTTTTGTAATTTGAAATAATCTAATAACTCTTGCAGATAAAATGTTGTTTAGTTTCAATTTCAATATTGCTATCTTGTTGTGTTTGCCTATAGTTGGATCTTTCGCGTTTTCTAAATCAAGTTGTCTAATTTGCTCTTCTTGTTGCAATTGTTCCGTCCTATTCAATTTATTTTGAATATAATTTTATTTACATGAAATAATAGAACCTCTACTATACGCCGTAAAGGATTCCCATAATAGGGAGGGTGAAATATCTGGGGTGTCGTTAGTCTCAAATAAAAGTTCCATCTGTTGTGTTAAGTATAAACAACCGTTTGCGTGATTTGGAATTTGGGGATTAAACCTCCAAAACATTTTTTTATTAAACCTTCCTTCTAGTTTTATGAAGAACGTTAACTGGGAATGATCAGAGATTACACAATTGTGATATTTAGGATTAGTTGTAAAGGGAATTAATTTCGTGTCCACTAGGAAGTAGTCGATACGTGTATAGGTTTTATGTACTGATGAATAAAATGAGGATTCCCTTCCGGCCGGGTTTGCAATCCTCCATACATCTGTTATACTTGTGCTGTTTTAACGTATGTATTTAAATGTTCACTGGGTTTTGATTTTATATGAAGTCTCCTTTGTTGGAAAGATTTATCCAAGTATTGATCAAGAACGCAATTGAAATCTCCCCCAATTATCACGTTTTGGTAATTTTATTCAGGATTTTATTACATAATTGCGGATTATCAAAATTAGGAGCATAAATATTTACCATGGTGAATGTAGTAGAATGTATCCCTCCGGTAATTATGACATACCTCCCCTCTTTGTCTGCGATCGTATTCTTATGTTTAATTATAATTGCGGTAACCCGTGTCTTAGAGAGATAGGAGGAATGATATGTTTGACCGATCCAATTTGTCTTCAGTCTGGTCTGAGCTTGAAATGAGATGTATTTCCTGTAGACATATAATATCAGCATTGACTGATATTGAGTGATGAGCAATAATCTTTCCCCTTTTAATTGGCTCGTTAGCGCCCTTTATGTTCCAGCTACAAAACGTAATTCCTCCAATTTTCTTTTGCGCGTCGTCTTGCATTATAAATTACATTGGTACATTTTTTTCAAATGGTGCAATACAGTACCTCAAGCTTCTGGGTGTTGGGTGTGTGCTCATAGCTGCTAAACGCTGTTGGTATATCCCTTCAAAATGTGCCCTTAAGGAAAAACTCAAAAAAGTGCTAAATAACATGAGAATTGTGAAAAACAGTATTTAATTTAAAAAAATACTGTACGAAAAAAACACCCAATGGTGGGAGAAAAATTCATGAAACCTTCTGTAGATGAAAAGTTGCATTAAGCTCCGTTCCCTTAAACAAGTATTATAAAAAATAAAGAATAGTTCAAAACCGGGTAATATATTCAGAGAGAACACCAGCGAATATTTATTGTGATTAGTTCTACTGGTGTCTTAAACTGAATAAGTAATGTAATAATAAGTGTTAGCCGGTGCCAAAGGATGCAAATTATTCTGTTTTAATGCCGTTTTGTACTAAATATACAGGTGATTTCAAGGTAAGCTATTTACTATTTAATTACTGTATTTCACTTAACAGACAAACCCCACTATATTTAAGTAAGAATCTGCTGGTTGGAAGGGGTTAACCAAAAATGCAATATTGGCTGCTTGCCAGCTGTTTCACTCACTTCCAGCCTGTGATTCCTTATTAATTTGTTCTGCCTGTAACTGGGAATTTGTCTTCCCAACTCGATTACCCATATTTTAGTATATTAATCCAACAGATTTAACTAGCGATCATAAGTCTACTTGACTTTAAAAAAAGAGTGAATCATTATTCGGTTATGATAGTATATTTAAGATTAGAAAACATAAGATAGTCCCGTTATTTATATCTTTTTGTTAGTGAATTATTACGTTCCTCTCCATTTAATTTGTTTTATATGCGGCGTAGTTCAATGTTATTAAATATTTCGTCCAAGACTATCTTGTCCTTGAGGTTGCATTCCAATGCTGATAAGCACATATCAATTCGGCGGGCATGTTATCGGCAACATTGTACTTATATTTATTTAAAAAGTCAGATCTTCTCAGTTTTCCCTCCTAAATAACCATATAACCATATAACAATTACAGCACGGAAACAGGCCATCTCGACCCTTCTAGTCCGTGCCGAACACGTATTCTCCCCTAGTCTCATATACCTACGTTCAGACCATAACCCTCCATTCTTTTCCCGTCCATATCACTATCCAATTTATTTTTAAATGATAAAAACGAACCTGCCTCCACCACCTTCACTGGGAGCTCATTTCACACAGCCAGCACTCTCTGAATAAAAACGTTCCCTCTCATGTTACACACATATATATTTATATATAATGTATTATATATATAATACATGCATACATACATGTATACATATATACACACACACACACACACACACGCACACACATATATATATATATATATATATATATATATATATATATATATATATATATATATATATATATATATATATATATATATATATGTATGTAAGGTTTATCTCTTATATATATATATATATGTATAAGAGATAAACCTTTAGATAAGCATGACATTTTACTTATCCTCTAATGTACTTAATGTCACAGTCTGCCCTCTCCTCATTCTCATCCACTTCACCTCCCAGTACTTTTCCACCGGTCCCTCCTTCTCCTCACCTGCCTGCCTGCCACTCCCCTCTCATCAGCCCAACTCTCCTCACCTGTTGCACTCAGTTGCCCCTAATCACCAATTAACCCAGTATATAGACTCTCCTCACCGTTCACACAGTGCCAGATTGTTCTCAGCATTCATGCAAGACTCTCCAGCGACTTCTCGACTTCCTGCCTGGCTTCGACTCTCCTTTCGTCTGTCCCTCGTTGGTTTGTTTGCATCGTGTGTTGGATCTCCTGGTTACCGGACTTTCCGCTACCCCGACTACGTCTCCTGCCTGCCCCTCTTCGGAACCCTCGCTCAATCCTGAGCCTCTGTGTGAGTACGGTGTACCCATTCCTGTGTTACAGTTTCGTAATAAGGTTCATTACCAATTATACCAGCCTGATTCTGTGCTGCTATTGGGTCCAAGCTATATCCGTTACAGTACAATCTGGCCAACAATGGACTCAGCGCGCACAACGTCTCCGTCAAACCGCTTCGAGAGGATTTTGCACACGCTCCTGCAGCACGAAGCTATGCTCACTGCCTCCAACTCCGAGGTTCGACAGGCTGTGTCAAACCAAGAGAAAGCATTGTTTGCATTAGCCACCCAGCTCCAACAGCCGACGACCACCCTCGCCCAGGCTACACCCCATGCTTTGCCTCCGGCTCCGACAGCACCTGCTCCCGGTCCGCCAGGACCATCACCTGAGCCCCGGGTGGGAACCCCGGAGCGCTACGCTGGAGACCCGGAGGGCTGCAACCCATTCATCACGAACTGTTCCATTCTCTTCGCCCTACAGCCCTACACCTTCGCCCAGGAAGCGGCGAGAGTGGCGTTTACCATTAATCACCTGACTGGCAGAGCTCGGCTGTGGGGAACGGCTGAATGGGAGCGACGCACGCCGGCTTGCTCCTCTTTCCAGGCCTTCGCCGCGGAGCTTCGCAAGGTGTTCGGTGAGGTTTCGATGGGTCCGGACGCTGCGGGAGGTCTGCTGGGGTTGAGCCAGGAAAACCAGAGCGTCGCTGACTTCGCCATCGACTTTCGCACCAGGGCTCATCAGAGTGATTGGAACGCCTCGGCCCAGTGTAACGCGTTCTTGCTGGGCTTGAATGACTATATCAAGGATGAGTTGGTCCCACGACCTTCCTTCTTCTCTGGATGGGCTTATCGAGCTAACGACCCGTCTGGACCGACGCATCCTGGCGAGATGTCGGGTGAGGCGATAGGGTTATTACATCTCCAAGTGTCCAGTAAAAGGGCCAGTCTCACCAGTAGCGGAGGAATTACCGGTGAGTCGAACCTCTGAACTTTCCTCTGCCCGACGCCCTCTTTGTCACGCCCGTTTGCTGTTGTCTGATGGTTCTCACACCCTCGCCACCTTCATAGACTCTGGTTGTGACATTAATCATATGGACATGAAACTAGCCCGCCAGCTAGGCATCAGTTGTGTTCCCCTGCCTAAACCTGTTCCCGCCAACGCCCTCGATGGCCATCTCCTGGGGATTGTTTCTCACCAGACGGTCCCAGTACGCATGCCGCTGTCTGGTAATCATCATGAGACCATCCAGTTCCACATCCTGCAGTCTCCCCGTCTTCCCCTCATCCTGGGTTACCCCTGGCTTCGGCGACACAACCCCAACATCGACTGGAGGACGGGGTGCCTGAAGCAAGCCTCAGCTCCTCAACCGGCCACCTGCTCCAGTTCTGCTCCAGATCTGACGGGGGTCCCAGCCGAGTACCATGACTTTGGGGAGGTTTTTAGCCAGTCTAGGGCCACCTCCCTTCCTCCTCATCGGCCCTATGACTGCGCCATAGACCTCCTGTCTGGTTCCGCTCCTAGGGGTCGCCTTTTCTCCCTGTCCACCCCTGAGAGAGGCGCCATGGAGAAATACATAAACGACTCCTTGGCTGCTGGTCTCATCCGTCCCTCCTCGTCTCCTGGGTTCTTCTTCGTGGAGAAGAAGGATACATCTCTGCGTCCCTGCATAGATTACCGGGGGCTCAACAGCATCACGGTGAAGAATCGCTACCCTCCCCCACTCATCTCCTCTGCTTTCGAGCTCCTGGAGGGGGCCACCATCTTTTCGAAGTTGGATCTAC
Source organism: Leucoraja erinaceus (assembly GCF_028641065.1). NCBI lineage: Eukaryota > Metazoa > Chordata > Chondrichthyes > Rajiformes > Rajidae > Leucoraja > Leucoraja erinaceus. The sequence goes on along the minus strand of NW_026576212.1, from coordinate 82,911 downwards.
GCAACGCCTACCACTTGGTCCGCATCAAAGAGGGCGATGAGTGGAAGACCGCCTTCAACACTCCCAAGGGACATTATGAATAGCTGGTGATGCCCTTTGGCCTCACCAACACCCCGGCCGTCTATCAGGCTTTGGTCAATTACGTTCTCAGGGACATGTTGAACAAGTACGTGTTCGTCTATCTTGATGACATCCTCATCTTTTCACGGACCAAGAAGGAACACGTACACCACGTCCAGGCAGTTCTACATCGGCTCCTGGAGAACTCGCTCTTCGTTAAAGCTGAGAAGTGCGAGTTTCACTCCCCGTCAGTCTCCTTCCTAGGATACATCGTTGACCAAGGGTACATCAAGATGGACCCCGCCAAGGTCTCTGCTGTCACCACCTGGCTTGTTCCTGACTCCCGCAAGCAGCTCCAAAGGTTCCTGGGGTTCGCCAATATTTACCGACGGTTCATCCGTGGCTACAGTACTGTGGCCGCACCCCTCACGGCACTCACCTCCTCCAAGGTTCCGTTCCGGTGGTCTGCCGCGGCCGACGAAGCTTTTCAGACACTCAAGACACGGTTTACATCGGTCCCCATCCTCCAAGTTCCGGACTCAGAGACAGTTTGTGGTGGAGGTGGACGCCTCCGATGTAGGGGTGGGAGCTGTTCTGTCCCAGCGGGCTGCCGGGGACCAGAAGCTCCATCCATGCGCCTTCTTCTCCCGACGCCTGACCCCTGCTGAGAGGAATTATGACATTGGCAACCGAGAACTGTTGGCGGTTAAGTTGGCGTTGGAGGAATGGCATCACTGGCTGGAGGGAACCGAGCAGCCTTTCTTGGTTTGGACTGACCACAAGAACCTTGAACACCTCCAGTCAGCCAAGAGGCTCAACTCTCGTCAGGCCCGCTGGTCTCTCTTCCTCACCCGCTTCAACTTCTCCCTCTCCTACCGACCTGCGTCCCGCAACGTGAAGCTCGATGCCCTCTCTCGACAGTTCTTGGCGATGGAGGAGCCTGCCTCTGGCCCCAAGGCCATCCTCTCGTCCTCGCACAGGGTTGCCTCCCTCACTTGGGAAGTGGAGGAGAAGGTCAAGGCGGCCTTGGAGAACCAGCCGGGACCCAGCGCATGCCCTCCTGATCGCCTGTTTGTGGTTTCTGCCCTGCGGTCCGACATCCTTCAGTGGGCCCACAGCTCTCGACTCACCTGTCATCCCGGCATTCAGCGGACCAAGGAGATGGTGCTACGGAGGTTCTGGTGGGCATCACTGGAGGAAGACACTCGGGAGTTTGTCAACGCCTGTCCCATTTGCAACCAGCACAAGGTCTCACACCAAGCTCCTGCGGGTCATCTGCTTCCACAGCCTGTACCTTATCGACCATGGTCCCACATCTCCCTGGACTTCGTTACCGGCCTGCCCCCATCCAGTGGTCACACCACCATCCTGACCGTGGTCGATAGATTTAGCAAGATGGCTCACTTCGTGCCCCTGCCCAAGCTTCCGTCAGCCAAGGAAACTGCAGAGCTCATGTTACTCCACGTCTTCAGGCTCCATGGTTTCCCCGTCGACGTGGTCCCCGACCGGGGACCCCAGTTTGCCTCTATGTTCTGGAGGGAGTCCTGCACGCTGGTGGGGGCCACCGTGAGTCTGACGTCCGGATTTCATCCCTAGTCCAACGGCCAAACTGAAAAGAAGAATCAGGAGATTCAGACGGCGCTACGGTGTATGGTGTCCAAGCATCCCTCCTCCTGGTCCCAGCAGTTGCTGTGGGTGGAGTACGCCCACAACACCCTGACAAGCTCGGCCACTGGGTTCTCCCCTTTCCAGTGTGCCTACGGGTTCCAGCCTCCACTGTTCCCGGCGCTGGAGAAAGAGCTTTCCTGCCCGTCCGTCCAAGCCTTCATTCGTCGCTGCCGCAGGACGTGGACCCAAGCCAGGGCGGCTCTTCTCCGCTCCATGGACCGTTACGCCACGGCTGCCAACCGTCACCGCACCCAGGCCCCCATCTACCTCGCGGGCCAGAAGGTGTGGCTGTCGACCCGGGACCTTCCCTTGAGGGTGGCGTCCAAGAAGTTGGCACCCAAGTTCATCGGTCCCTTTGAGATCCAGAAGGTCATCAACCCAGCGGCTGTGCGGCTCAAGTTGCCTCGTTCCATGCGGGTCCATCCTACGTTCCACGTGTCCAGAGTAAAGCCATTCCGGGAGAGCTCCCTGGTCCCCGCAGTCCCTCCTCCTCCACCTCCTCGTCTCATCGACGGAGGCCCAGCATTTACGGTGCACCGCCTCCTGCGCTCCTGCCGTCGCGAGAGGGGTCTCCAATACCTGGTCGATTGGGAGGGTCACGGTCCAGAGGAGAGGTCCTGGGTTCCTGCTCGACACATCCTGGACGCCTCCCTCATCAGGGAGTTTCACCGGCGTCATCCCGACCAGCCGTCCAAGTCCGCCATTCCCAGAGGGGTCGCCGCCCGTGAGACTATGTCCCATCTTCCGTCTGAGGCGCCCAGTGACGACGAGACGGAGCTTTCCTCTGATGCCATAGAGGAGGATGCGGACATGGATGTCACGGGCGAATATTAGCCCTCCTCCGGTCCCCCTCCTCCCACCCAACTCTGCGTGGGATTGGGTTTATTTTCTTTATTGTGTTTTTTTGTTTTGGGGATGTCCGGAGCCGTCCGTTGAGGGGGGGTGGTTCTGTCACAGTCTGCCCTCTCCTCATTCTCATCCACTTCACCTCCCAGTACTTTTCCACCGGTCCCTCCTTCTCCTCACCTGCCTGCCTGCCACTCCCCTCTCATCAGCCCAACTATCCTCACCTGTTGCACTCAGTTGCCTCTGATCACCAATTAACCCAGTATATAGACTCTCCTCACCGTTCACACAGTGCCAGATTGTTCTCAGCATTCATGCAAGACTCTCCAGCGACTTCTCGACTTCCTGCCTGGCTTCGACTCTCCTTTCGTCTGTCTCTCGTTGGTTTGTTTGCATCGTGTGTTGGATCTCCTGGTTACCGGACTTTCCGCTACCCCGAATACGTCTCCTGCCTGCCCCTCTTCGGAACCCTCGCTCAATCCTGAGCCTCTGTGTGAGTACGGTGTACCCATTCCTGTGTTACAGTTTCGTAATAAGGTTCATTACCAATTCTACCTGCCTGATTATATGCTGCTATTGGGTCCAAGCTATATCCGTTACACTTAAATGTCCTTTGTTGGATCTTGCGCGTTAATGCTTCTTCTGGATCAGTAAAGAAACGTTCCGAGTCATTATATGTGATCCTCATTTTTGCCAGATAGATTATACCATAGATTAATTGCAGAATTCCTTTAAGCACCAGTCGTGTCTGTAAAAAGGCCCCGTTTCTTCGCGTTTTCTGCGGGGTAAGCTCTGAAGAATCGTACAATTTAGTCTTCAAACATCAGATTTCTTGCGAATGGATTTTGTTTTCATAATGTCTTCAAGGGCCGCTATGTCGTGAAGTTTCACTATAATCTGTCTTAGTGGGGCTCCTGGCCTCGGGTATGCTCTCCGAACTCGGTGTGCAACATCTACTTTCTGTCTTTCAGAGAGCTTGAATACTTGCTTAAATAAGTTGGCACTGAAATCCCGAGGGTCCATTCTGGTGTCCTTCTCTTCTCTCACTCCAACTATGCTTAAATTATGCCGTGTTGAATGAGCTTCGAGATCGAAACATTTGTCGGTCATTCTAGCCAGTTGCCCAGACACTCGGTATTGATCTTCTTTCATTATCTCCATCGCTTCAGACACGTCTTTCATTGCAGTTTCCAGATCTTTAATAGCAAGGAGTGAGTGCAGGCTCCAGCTTTTTATTATATTCTTCTTCAACCCGTTCAATTTCTACTCTTAGCTCGGTCTCTACGTCCTCAACGGGTTGCTCTAGAGTATCAATTGTCTCAATAACTTGCTTATTACCGAGCTGCATACTTGTAGCCAGTGCGGAAATCTCCTTGTGTAACAAATCAGCAAAGTATTTTGACACAGCTTCTCCTAAAGAGTGTTTCTGTTCATGTACATTTGCTTTAATTTTGCAACGACTCTTTGACCTTCAGTTTCTTTTTCTTCAGATCTTTCTGGAGTTGTTTGAGGTGTTTTCCGCAACTCTTTAACAAGCAGTCTGGTCAGAGGTCTTGACGTGGGTCGTTTCGGTAAGTTCCTTTTTCTTATTTAAAAGTGCCGGTTTTCCCCGTTATTTTGCGGCGATTTCTGGTGACGTCAATTACTTAAGACGTCAGGCATCCCCGGTGAGTATTTTTAAATTGGTCCCGTCTTCCTTTAAAGGGGTTTTAATGCTTTTAGCGCAATTATCGGGAGCGGAGCTGAATGCTGCGCCTCTCACTGCTGCATGGCGCCATCGGAAGTTTTATTCTATCCCAAAGTTTTATTCTATCCCTAACTTCTCTTGTCAGCCACGGCTGCCACCTACCCCTTAGAATCTTTCTTCCTTTTTGGAATGAAACGACCCTGCGTCTTCCGGATAATGCCCAGAAATTCCTGCCATTGCTGTTCCACCTTCATTCCTGCTAGGATCCCTTTCCAGTCAACTTTAGCCAGCTTCTCTCTCATGCCTACATATACCCCTTTGTTCAACTGCATCACTGCCAATTCCGATTTAACGTTCTCCTTCTCAAATTGCAAATGAAAACTAAACATATTATGATCATTACTTCCAAGCGGTTCCTTTACCTCGAGTTCTCTTATCATATCTGGTTCATTGTACAACACTAAATCCAGAATTGCCTTTTTTCTGGTCGGCTCCATTACAAGCTGCTCTAAGAATCCATCTCGGAGGTATGCTACAAACTCTCTTTCTTGGGGTCCTGAACAACCCTGATTTTTCCAGTCTACCTGCATATTGAAATCCTCATCACTGCAGTGGCATTACCTTTGTTACATGCCAGTTTTAACTCCTGCTGCAACTTACACCCTACATCCCGGCACTATTTGGGGGTATGTAAATAACACCAATTAGTATCTTCTTGGCTTTACAATTCCACAACGCAATCCACAGTGATTCTACCTCGTCAGTGCCTATGTCTTCCCTCACAAAGGACTGAATTCCATCCCTCATCAGCAGAGCTACCCCCCTCCTCTGCCCACCTGCCTGTCCTGTCTAGAGGATGTATAACCCTGGACCGAGCCTCTTGCAGCCACGTCTCAGTAATCCCCACAATGTCATAGCTACCAACCTCTAACTGGGACTCAAGCTCATCTACTTTACTGCTTATACTTCGCACATTCATTTTCAATAATTTTAATTCCTTACGCCTCTCACCTTTCACGTCGATCCCAATTGCAATTGGCGAGACTCTCCTATCCCTTTGTGAACGTCCTTTCCCGTTAACTCTGGGGTCATTAACCAGCCCTTTACTCTCTTTCCCTTAAACTACATCCTCCCTTATCCCAGTTAACACCCCACCCCCCTTATTCTGTTTAAAACCACCTGTCTAGCGAGGTTAATCCCCGGGAAGGCGGGACTGTCATATGATGAAATATTGGACAGTGTGTGCTTGTATTTATTGCAATTTAGGAGGAGAGTGGATCTTACATAATCAGTTAAATTGTGAAAGGACTGAACAAGCAAGATACAGAAAATTGTCCACAATGTTTGGGAAGTCTAGCATCGGAGGAGGAGGAGGAGGAGGAGGAGGAGGAGGAGGAGGAGGAGGAGGAGGAGGAGGAGGAGGAGGAGGAGGAGAAAGAGAAGGAGGAAGAGTTTATTTCACGTAGTCACTTCAAAATATTAGTAAGGACAAACGACGATGTGGTCATGCAACTATTATTTATTCATACAGCTTTTGAAACTCAAGTTCTTGTGAGTCATTTGATACCAGGCACAAATGAAATTGGATTCCCGGACGAGAAATTAATTTCCCTTTTGCTATTGCGCAACATTTTAACGTGCCGGTGCACGTTCCGACCTCCAGCAGGAGCTTGGTGCAAGCCTTCAAACAAGCTCCGTTCTTCTGTCTGCACCGTGCTGTGTGACACGAAATAAACGCTGAATAAACAGTCAATATATAATTGTATTTACAGATGCAGGGAAAAACGAGGCAACCTTTCAATATCGTATTTTGGGATTGCCAATCGGCACGAAACCGGATGACGAATAACCTCTTCATCCTGACAAGCCAGTAATTGTAGAAGGTCTGTATTTACTAAAGCCAGAAGGAAAGTACAACTGCATGAAGCAATGTGGTGTTGCAGGTTGACAGATAGAATCTAAGAGATAATTAACTAACCGAGTGCGAGGATATTTTGGAGATATACGTGTCAATTCTAGCTGGCAACATATAGTCATAGATCTGGATGAGGGTCAACTACTGAGGCCTCATTGTTACGGCCGCCAAAATCAAATACCTCAAAGGCCAATAACATAATACAAAACCAGGTTCAAATGGAAAAAATATTAATTTTTCACTAACACAAAGAACTAAACCTGGATCAAACAAATAAAGAGGGGTCGGATGGGCTAGCAAAGAAAAGATAAAGCGTTCTCTGGCCGACCACTCAATGGGCCGTCGGACCAGAGACTCTAAACCTGCCTCAGTGTGAAAATAAACCTGAAACAAAACCACGAAAACAATAATGCCAGTCCCATCCTTCCCAAGCAAAGTAAGTTAATCCAGAATGAAGAGTTACATAAAGAACACTATGCAATCAAACAAACTAAACCAACACCAGACTGCTGCCACCAGTCTGAGGGGGACGAGAGAGACAGAGACAGAGGGCGACTGCCAGTGCACATGGTCTTTTTAAGCTGAGGCTCCGTCATCAGGCTCACGTGATGCAGGTACAGGAGCAGCCAATCAGGTACAGGAGCAGCCAGGCAGCAGGAGGAACTAATGGAAATCACAGAAACAGGTTAGTACATAATTAACACCAGCAGAGGGAGCGCATAACACTCATATATTTGCAGTTCGTGCCAAACTCTGCTGATACTTTAGAATTAAATGGGAGAACTCATCGTCTACAAAGGGCCGCTGAGAGTTGCATGTCGTCAGCTGAATGGCAGTGGTCAGATGACCAAATGTGGGAAGATCTGAGCCTTGAGTAGCGCCGCATCTTCTTCCAAAGGGCAAACACAACATGAGGCATTGGCGTCACTACACGGGCAGGCAGTCATTAAGTAAAATGAATGTACAGTGTCTTTTATTTTACAGGTATGAGTATGAATGTTTGAAAATATGGTTTCAATGTTCATAGAGCTCTAAAGTCCACGGTTGGATTGATTTCCAACAGCCCCAACACAGTGCAATACTTTGGGACATGTCATGGTTGGGCAGCCATAGATCGAGTTGCTGCCAAATATCGAACGCAGCGCCGGAGACCCAGGTTCTATCCCGAGTATAGGTGCTGCTGTACGGAGTGTGTACGTTCTCCCCGTGACCTGCGTAGGTTTTTTCCGTCAACAACAACACAATCTTAGCTTGTAACAAATGAACAATAAATAAAACTATTTCATAATTTGTCTTACCTAGAAGAATCAAAGCTGGAAAAAACGTTAGAAATGATGGTCCACTGCTCCACTGCTTTCCGGCAATGTTTTGCAGAATGACCTTTGACGTGAGGTTGCGCAGTCTGAATATGGAAATCGCTATCCCGTTAAACCGCTTTACAGTTTTCTTAATTTCCCCCCAAAACCTGTCCAATTTTAGCTTTCTAAGCATTACTTGTGCTTTTTTTATGCACTTTCTTCAGGAGAAGGTGATAGAGATGACATACATACATGTTCGTAAAGACTTAAACGCCCGATTCATGAGCAGCACTAAACCAACACCAGACTGCTGCCACCAGTTTGGGGGGGGGGGGGGGGGGGGGACGAGAGAGACAGAGAGAGCCGGCGATTGCCAGTGCACATGGTCTTTGTTTGTTCAAAAACGGTTTGACACACATCGGACCACTCAAAAACGACTTTCGGACTTAACAGATCCGTTAAAGGAGCAGCCACCACAAATAAATTTGGACAGAACCCTCTATAGTACCCCACCATTGCCAGATAACGACGGAGCTCAGTCCTAGAGTTAGGAGCTGGAAACGCGACAATATGCTCTATCTTTGCCTGGAGAGTGCGAACCTGACCCGGCCCATCACGTTACCAAGATACGTTACCGTGGCTTGGCCAAATTCACACTTTCCAAGATTGATGGTCAAGTTTGCATGAGCGAGTCGTTTGAATACCTCTGTCAAGTGGTCGATGTGTTCGATCCACGACCTGGAGGACACAACCAAATCATCATGGTATGCCTCACAGTAAGACAGACCAGACAAACTACGTTTACCAACCGTTGAAATGTTGCCGGCGCTTTACGCATACCAAAAGCCATGACAATATATTGAAGGAAATCATCTGGTGTAACAAATGCAGAGATTTCTTTCGCACGCTCAGTTAGAGGGACTTGCCAATATCCCTTCAATAAATCCAAGTTTGTGACAAAAGAGGCACTACCGACACGATCCACGCAATCCTCCATACGTGGAAGGGGATAACAATCGGTTTTGGTTACGCTGTTAACCTTACGAAAGTCAGTACCGAACCGGTCGTCACCATTAGCAGCCAACAGACAAGGAGAGCTCCATGAACTACAGCTAGGCTCGGCAATGCCATGCTGCAGCATATAGTCAACCTGACTCTTTAGACGGCGGCGCTTGTCTGGATTGATACGATATGGGTGTTGCTTAATTGGCTTAGTATCAGCCACGTCAATGTCATGTTTTAGAAGGGAAGTTTGAGACGGCACATCAGAAAACAGCGACTTATTTGACTCAACCAAAGCAATCAGATCTCCCCGATGACTCTCAGTCAAGTGAGACAAACGCAATGGAAGTGTTTTCAACGCCTCAAAATTGGACAGTTTACCATGCGTCACAGCCACAGACAAAGGTGCCTCATCAACTTCAGCACCAGTGTCAGGGGACAGCACCATCGCATTCAAAACAGGCTTGGACGATAATGTGGAACGCAGCGCCTCCGGTTCAAACCCCACAGACTTTTTCTCGTGATATCGTTTGAGCATGTTTACATGGCAAAGCTGATTTTTACGCCTCCGATCAGGAGTGGCAATTAGGTAATCTCTCTCACCCATTTTCTTTTCTACCAGAATAGGGCCGCTATAACGAGCCTGCAGACTAGACCCAGGAATTGGCAACTATACCAAAACTTTGTCACCTGGTAAAAAAGTCTCTGCTCTTAGCGTTCTTATCGAACCATTCTTTCATTTTTGTCTGGGCAGTTTCAAGATTTTCCATAGCCAATTCACATGCCCGCCGCAGTCTAAATCTAAGGTTACTGACGTGTTTCAAAACATTTTGTTTAGTTTCTTCCTGTAACCACTTTTCTTTTAAGACTCTTAAAGAACCACGTACTGTATGGGCAAAAACTAAGTCAGCAGGACTAAAACCCAAAGATTCGTGCACGACCTCTCGTACTGCAAACATCACCAGATGAACGCCAACATCCCAGTCCTTCTCAAATTCCATACAGTACGTACGCAACATAGACTTTAATGTCTGATGGAAACGCTCGAGAGCGCCCTGGCTCTCAGGATGATAAGCGCTTGAATGACAAGTCTGAAGAAGGGTTTCGGCCCGAAACGTCGCCTATTTCCTTCACTCCATAGATGCTACTGCACCCGCTGAGTTTCTCCAGCAATTTTGTGTACCTTGAATGACAATGTTTGACGTCTAGTTGTTTCAACACTTGTGCAAATACTTTAGATATAAAGTTTGATCCCTGGTCACTTTATATCACCTTAGGTACATCAAACAAGGAAAAAAACCTAGTAAGAGCTTTCACTATAGTGGGAGCAGTTATCTTCCGTAATGGGATCACCTCTGTAAAACGTGTAGATGCACACAATATGGTTAACAAAAACGTGTTGCCAGCTTTCGTTCGAGGCAGTGGACCCACACAGTCTATCATAATACGTTCAAAGGTTCACCAACTACAGGTATCGGATACAAGGGTGCAGGAACGATAGTCTGGTTTGGTTTACCTGCTACTTGGCATGCATAACAACACTTGCAATGCTGCACTACATCCCTCTTTAACCCAGGCCAAAATAAATGTCGTAATATACGGTCGTATGTTTTATTAACTTTTTTTGCAAGTTTATTAATTGAAACGCCATAGTATTCTCAAACAACACTAAATTTTCCTTAGTACAGCGATCAAACATCTCTAGGCTGGGAGCCTCAACAAGCTCTTCCACCTTAAATTCAATATTTCCTGCTCACAAATGCTACCAACATAGCCAAAACAACAGGTTACTAGAACCATAAAGCAGAAAAAAATGATTACACAAACAGACTACCACTGCCACAAGAAGCCTATCAAAGTGCACTAAATGTCCGGGGTTTACTCATAAGTTTGGACGAGCCGCGATAATTATGTTACGGCCGCCAAAATCAAATACCTCAAAGGCAAATAACATAATGAAAAACCAGGTCCAAATGGAAAATCTATTTATTTTTCACTAACAAAAACAACTAAACCTGGATCAAACAAACAAAGAGGGGTCGGATGGGCTAGCAAACAAAAGAGAAAGGGTGCTGTGGCCGACCACCCAATGTGCCGTCGGACCAGAGACTCTAAACCTGTCTCAGTGTGAAAATAAACCTGAAACAAAACCACGAAAACAATAATGCCAGTCCCATCCTTCCCAAGCAAAATAAGTTAATACAGAATGAAGAGTTACATAAAGAACACTATGCAATCAAACAAACTAAACCAACACCAGACTGCTGCCACCAGTCTGAGGGGGGGCGAGAGACACAGAGAGAGAGGGCGACTGCCAGTGCACTTGGCCTTTTTTAGCTGAGGCTCCGTCATCGGGCTCACGTGATGCAGCTTGGGCCAGGAGCCTTCAATCAGGTACAGGAGCAGCCAGGCAGCAGGAGGTACTAATGGAAATCAGAGAAACAGGTTAGTACATAATTAACACCAGCAGAGGGAGCGCATAACACTCATACATTTGCAGTTCGTGCCAAACCCTGCTGATACTTTAGAATTAAATGGGAGAGCTCATCGTCTACAAAGGGCCGCTGAGAGGTGCATGTCGTCAGCTGAATGGCAGTGGTCAGATTACCAAATGTGGGAAGATCTGAGCCTTGAGTAGCACCGCATCTTCTTCCAAAGGGCAAACACAACACAGGCATTGGCGTCACTACACAGGGCAGGCAGTCATTAAGTAAAATGAATGTACAGTGTCTTTTATTTTACAGGTATGAGTATGAATGTTTGAAAATATGGTTTCAATGTTAATAGAGCTCTAAAGTCCACGGTTGGATTGATTTCTAACAGCCCCAACACAGTGCAATACTTTGGGACATGTCATGGTTGGGCAGCCATAGATCGAGTTGCTGCCAAATATCGAATGCAGCGCCGGAGACCCAGGTTCTATCCCGAGTATAGGTGCTGCTGTACGGAGTGTGTACCTTCTCCCCGTGACCTGTGTAGGTTTCCTCCGTCAACAACAACACCATCTTAGCTTGTAACAAATGAACAATAAATAAAACTATTTCATAATTTTTCTTACCTAGAAGAATCAAAGCTTGGAAAAACGTAAGAAATGATGGTCCACTGCTCCACTGCTTTCCGGCAATGTTTTGCAGAATGACCTTTGACGTGAGGATGCGCAGTCTGAATATGGAACTCGCTATCCCGTTAAACTGCTTTACAGTTTTCTTAATTTCCCCCCAAAACCTGTTCAATTTTAGCTTTCTAAGCATTACTTGTGTTTTTATGCACTTTCTTCAGGAGAGGGTGACAGAGATGACATGCATACATGTTTGTAAAGACTTAAACGACCGATTCATGAGCAGCACTACAAAACAATGGGGTAAAGCTGTGACAGAAATAGCTAAGTTGTTTCTGTCTTTAATCTAGACCATTGACTGGCTTTATGGACGGCTCTTGCGTGGCAAACAAAACTCACAGCTGGGAATAGGGCTGCAGCACCGCATCGCGATTCGACACTCCACTTATTCAAGCTGGAGAGGTGTAAAGCCGGTTTGCCATCGACCTATCACCTCACCAACATAGAACATAATAATGCAGAACGAGAGGTGGCTGCTTTAAATCAACACTCTCCCAATGCTGTCGAAGAGCGATCTCCAGTATATGTACACACAAATGTTTACTCACCCTCGACTGCGTCTATTCCTTCTGCGAAGGGATGAGCCTGGAGAAATATTCCAAACAGTAACAGGAGCATGCTTCTCATAGAAACATAGAAACATAGAAATTAGGTGCAGGAGTAGGCCATTCGGCCCTTCGAGCCTGCACCGCCATTCAATATGATCATGGCTGATCACCCAACTCAGTATCCCGTACCTGCCTTCTCTCCATTCCCTCTGATCCCCTTAGCCACAAGGGCCACATCTAACTCCCTCTTAAATATAGCCAATGAACTGGCCTCGACTACCCTCTGCGGCAGAGAGTTCCAGAGATTCACCACTCTGTGTGAAAAAAGTTCTTCTCATCCCGGTTTTAAAGGATTTCCCCCTTATCCTTAAGCTGTGACCCCTTGTCCTGGACTTCCCCAACAACGGGAGCAATCTTCCTGCATCTAGCCTGTCCAACCCCTTAAGAATGTTATAAGTTTCTATAACATCCCCTCTAAATCTCCTAAATTCTAGAGAGTATAAACCAAGTCTATCCAGTCTCTCTTCATAAGACAGTCCTGACATCACAGGAATCAGTCTGGTGAACCTTCTCTGCACTCCCTCTACGGCAATAATGTCCTTCCTCAGATTTGGAGACCAAAACTGTACGCAATACTCCAGGTGTGGTCTCACCAAGACCCTGTGCAACTGCAGTAGAACCTCCCTGCTCCTATACTCAAATCCTTTTGCTATGAAAGCTAACATACCATTCGCTGTCTTCACTGCCTGCTGCACCTGCATGCCTACTTTCAATGACTGGTGTACCATGACACCCAGGTCTCGCTGCATCTCCCCTTTTCCCAGTCGGCCACCATTTAGACAATAGTCTGCTTTCCTGTGTTTGCCACCAACATGGATAACCTCACATTTATCCACATTATACTGCATCTGCCAAACATTTGCCCACTCACCCAGCCTATCCAAGTCACCTTGCAGTCTCCTAGCATCCTCCTCACAGCTAACACTGTCCCCCAGCTTAGTGTCATCCGCAACCTTGGAGATATTGCCTTCACTTCCCTCGGCCAGATCATTAATATATATTGTAAATAGCTGGGGTCCCAGCACTGAGCCTTGCGGTACCCCACTAGTCACTGCCTGCCATTGTGAAATGACCCGTTTTCTCCTACTCTTTGCTTCCTGTTTGCCAGCCAGTTCTCTATCCACATCAATACTGAACCCCCAATGCCGTGTACTTTAAGTGTGTATACTAATCTCTTATGTGGGACCTTGTCGAAAGCCTTCTGGAAGTCCAGATACACCACATCCACTGGTTCTCCCCTATCCACGCTACTAGGTACATTCTCGAAAAATTCTATAAGATTCGTCAGACACGATTTACCTTTCGTAAATCCATGCTGACTTTGTCCAATGATTTCACCACTTTCCAAATGTGCTGCTATCCCATCTTTAATAACTAACTCTAGCAGTTTCCCCACTACCGATGTTAGACTAACTGGTCTGTAATTCCCCGTTTTCTCTCTCCGTCCCATCTTAAAAAGTGGGGTTACGTTTGCTACCCACCAATCCTCAGGAACTACTTCTGAATCTAAAGAGTTTTGAAAGATTATTACTAATGCATCCACTATTTCTGGAGCTACTTCCTTAAGTACTCTGGAATGCAGCCTATCTGGCCCTGGGGATTTATCGGCCTTTAATCCATTCAATTTACCCAACACCACTTCCCGGCTAACCTGGATTTCACTCAATTCCTCCAACTCCTTTGACCCGCGGTCCCCTGCTATTTCCGGCAAATTATTTATGTCTTCCTTAGTGAAGACGGAACCAAAGTAGTTATTCAATAGGTCCGCCATATCCTTGTGCCCCATGATCAACTCACCCGTTTCTGACTGCAAGGGACCTACATTTGTTTTAACTAATCTCTTTCTTTTCACATATCTATAAAAACATTTGCAGTCAGTTTTTATGTCCCCATGCCAGTTTTCTTTCATAATCTACTTTTCCTTTTCTAATTAAGCCCTTTGTCCTCCTCTGCTGGTCTCTGAATTTCTCCCAGTCCTCCGGTATGCTGCTTTTTCTGGCTAATTTGTACGCATCATCCTTCGCTTTGATACTATCCCTGATTTCCCTTGTTATCCACGGATGTACTACCTTCCCTGATTTATTCTTTTTCCAAACTGGGATGAACAATTTTTGTAGTTCATCCATGCAGTCTTTAAATGTCTTCCATTGCATATCCACCGTCAACCCTTTTAGAATTAATTGCCAGTCTATCTTCGCCAATTCACGTATCATACCCTCAAGGTTACCTTTCTTTAAGTTCAGAACGATTGTTTCTGAATTAACAATGTCACTCTCCATCCTAATGAAGAACTCAACCATATTATGGTCACCCAAGGGGGCACGTACAACAAGATTGCTAACTAACCCTTCCTCATTACTCAATACCTAGTCAAAAATAGCCTGCTCTCTCGTTGGTTCCTCTACATTGGTCAACAAAATAGAGAGAGTACAGAGGAGATTTACTAGAATGTTGCCTGGGTTTCAACAACTAAGTTACAGAGATAGGTTGAATAAGTTAGGTCTTTATTCTCTGGAGCGCAGAAGGTTAAGGGGGGACCTGATAGAGGTCTTTAAAATGATGAGGGGGATAGACAGAGTTGATGTGGACAAGCTTTTCCCTTTGAGAATAGGGAAGATTCAAACAAGAGGACATGACTTCAGAATTAAGGGACAGAAGTTTAGGGGTAATATGAGGGGGAACTTCTTTACTCAGAGAGTGGTAGCGGTGTGGAATGAGCTTCCAGTGGAAGTGGTGGAGGCAGGTTCATTGGTATCATTTAAAAATAAATTGGATAGGCATATGGATGAGAAGGGAATGGAGGGTTATGGTATGAGTGCAGGCAGGTGGGACTAAGGGGAAAAAAATTTGTTCGGCACGGACTTGTAGGGCCGAGATGGCCTGTTTCCGTGCTGTAATTGTTATATGGTCATATGGTTATATGTTGATTTAGATAACTATCCCGCATACATTCCAAGAAATCCCCTTCCTCAGCACCCCTGCCAATTTGATTCACCCAATCTCTATGTAGATTGAAGTCACGCATTATAACTGTTTTGCCTTTGTCGCACGCATTTCTAATTTCCTGTTTGATACCATCTCCAACTTCACTACTACTGTTAGGTGGCCTGTACACAACACCCACCAGCGTTTTCTGCCCCTTAGTGTTTCGCAGCTCTACCCATACCGATTCCACATCCTCCAAACTAATGTCCTTCCTTTCCATTGCATTAATCTCCTCTCTAATCAGTAACGCTAACCAGCCTCCTTTTCCTTTCTCTCTATCCCTCCTGAATATTGAATATCCCTGGATGTTCAGCTCCCAGCCTTGGTCACTCTGGAGCCATGTCTCCGTGACCCCAACTATATCATAGTCATTAATAGCTATCTGCACATTCAACTCATCCACCTTATTACGAATGCTCCTTGCATTGAGACACAAAGCCTTCAGGCTTGTTTTTACAACACTCTTACCCCTTATCCAATTATGTTGAAAAGTGGCCCTTTTTGATTTTTGCCCGGGTTTCGTCTGCCTGCCACTTTTACTTTTCACCTTGCTACCTATTGCTTCTACCCTCGTTTTACACCCCTCGGTCTCTACGCTCACACATTTAAGAAACCCTTTCCCTTTAACTCCATCCTCCACTATCCCATTCGACACCCCACCCCCCTTATTCAGTTTAAAGCCACCCGTGTAGCAGTGGCAACCTGCCTGCCAGAATGCTGGTCCCACACCTGTTAAGATGCAATCTGTCCCTTTTGTACAGTTCCCCCTTACCCCAAAACAGATCCCAGTGATCTAAGAATCTAAATCCCTGCCCCGTGCACCAGTTCCTCAGCCACGCGTTCAGGTCCCGTATCTCCCTGTTCCTGCTCTCGCCAGCACGGGGAACTGGAAGCAAACCGGAGATAACAACCCTGGAGGTCCTGCTTTTCAACATCTTCGCTTCTCTTTCAGTATCACAGAATGCGAGAAAATATTGAATATAATCGGATACTTTGCTCTATATATACTGACCAAGACTGCCTTGTGTTGACGGCATGTCATGATGATGATGTTGGTGTGACGTGCTGTTGTGGTCGATGTATTCCAGGAGGCGCCAGTCTGCCTGACTATTCCTCATTGGCATTAGAAGAACAATCCATTGCCAGCATGATTTATCTAGCGGGCATGAACTGTTTAGCAATAAATACGTGTGCATGGTTACCATTCCGAGATCAGCCCATCACACGACGCTGTGAGAGCCTGCATGTCGAGACACGTTTCACTAACATTAACAATAGGGTCAATATTATTACAGTATCAATATTAACGTAGTCTTTTGTAATAAATCAGATACTTCGAAAGAATATCAGAAAATGTCACTATAATACACTGCAATATATACAGCATAACCTTCATTGTAATTTCAAAGGGTTTGAGTCCAAAGCTGTGCATTTTGTTCTGTGTTTATCCGCTTGTTTTTTTCCGTACCGTTGTTTCCAGATTCCAGATGTATTGCCAGTCTGTTACAAGGAAAGAAACTAGCAGAAAGAGCCATGCAACCAGAGTGCCCAAAGAAACATAGAAAACAGAAACATAGAAAATAGGTGAATTCGTCACTTCGACCCTACACCGCCATTCAATATGATCATGGCTGATCGTCGAACTCAGTATCCTGTACCTGCCTTCTATCCATAACCCTTGATCCCTTTTGCCACAAGGGCCAAATGTGGCGATTTGGCTTACCATTTAGAAGCCGACAATGATTTGCCCTCTGCTTTGATCTTATCTCGCACCATACTAAAATATAATTAAACCTGTAAGTGCCTCACTACTACCCCGGCTGAGCAGAATAGAGTTAGACTGGAAGAACATTTTCAGCGTCAATTTGTCCAAATCAATTATTGGAAACGTCATGTCAAGCTGCTGATTTTTTTTTTGCCGGTTACACGGAATAACAGGGTACTCTGCACATATTCGAATTAAGCAAGATGTGGAACCTGTTTATATGTCGACCAAGACATGTTGCATATGCAAGAAAGCAACAAGTGGAGGAAGAACTCGACAGGTTAGAGCGGACTGGAGTGCTCGTGATGAAAGACCAGAGTAACTGCGGCCGTACCCAAGGTCGACAAAACTGTTCGAGTATGCGGTGACTGCAAAGTCACAATCAACCAAGTCGTTGATGACGAACAATATCCGTTACCAACCTTGCAAGATCTGGACGCTGAACCAATCGGAGCAAGAGTCTTCACTAAACTGGTCAAACGGTTATGCCAAACTCAACGTCTACAAGGAAAGTCGGCAGTATTTGACTATAAACACACATAAGGATTTGTATTAATATACGAAGCTGCCATATGGTGTGAAATCCTCCCTGAAAATCTTTCTATCTGTCATGGACAAAATGTTACAAGTCGTTCCGCATTGTTTCTGCAACCACGATGATCTGCTGATATTCACAGAGGGCATGGTACAAGATGGGGAAATCCTCCAGCGATTTCTCACAGGACTGAACTGCCAGAATGTCAAACCGCGACAAAGTAAATGTGCATTTGAACAGTCAGAGGTGGTCTACCGTGGACTCAGGGCAGGGCTTCGCCCTGTGATTGCAAAAGTGGAAGTAATAGTTAATGCTCCAAAATACAACAATGTGTCTGAGCTACGATCATTCCTTGGGTTGGTGCAGTTTTATGCACAATTACTTCCAGATTTAGCAACTGTGCTGAAGCAACCACATCAACTGCGACAAAAATATGTGAAATAGACGTGGGGAAAGGAACAGCAATGTGCATATGACACCTGCAATGTAAAATTGACAACTGACAAACTCCTTGTTCATTACGACACGACACGCGAGCTGAAACTTGTTTTTGAAGCTTCAAGCTATGGTGTAGGTTCAGTGATCTCCCTCGTAAAGAATGACAGACAGGAAAAGTCTATTGCTTATGCATCCCGCATCCTATCGCCGAGAGAGTGCAATAATATACAGATAGAAAATGAAGCACTCAGTGTCGTGTTCGGAATCAAGACACTCTAGCAGATTCGTCTCGACAGTCCATTCACCCTGGTAACAGATCCCAAGCCACTACTAGTGATAATTGGCCCAAGCCAGCTGTACCTTCCAGGGTGGCATCAATGATGCCGTGCTGGACAATTCTGCGGTCCCATTATGACTAACACGCTTAGTTCAGAAGCTCCAAGTGCAACGCAGTTGCAGATAAGTTATCCCGACTGCCCTATGAGAACACTGACGTGGAAAGTGGGAACTCATTCTACACACTGCAAGTTGTAGAAGAAGGCTTTCCACTGACTGCAACAGAATTTGCAGCAGAAACTGAGAAACACACTGTGCTGAAGAGGGTCTATGAACAGACATTGAATAGTTAGACTGAAATCGATAGTCGATTGAACTCAGTTCTGAACCGAAAGCTGAAGCCTTTTCATGATCGACGCCATGCATTACCATGTGAGCAGGGATGCATTAAGTGGGGTTACAGAGTGGTTGTACGAGAGTGTTTGAGAAAAATAATTATGAATAAACCTCATGCAGAACATCCTGGCATAGTCAAGCATGAACTTATGAAGTCATGAAGTCAATTGCCAGACGTTTCGTGTATTGGCCTGATATTGACAGTGACATCGACACGGGTGAGCAAATGTAGCGTCTGCAAAAATTGCTGGAGTAAGCTACCAGAAACACCACTGCAACCCTGGTCATGGCCAATAAGACCTTTTAGACAATAGACAATAGGTGCAGGAGTAGGCCATTCTGCCCTTCGAGCCAGCACCGCCATTCAATGTGATAATGGCTGATCATCCACAATCAGTAACCCGTTCCTGCCTTGACCCAAATCCCCCGACTCCACTATTTTTAAGAGCCCTATTCAGCTCTTTCTTGAAAGCATCCAGAGAACCTGCCTCCACCTGCCTGAGACACATAATTCCACACTCTCCACTCTCTGTGAGAAAAAGTGTTTCCTCGTCTCCGTTCTAAATGGCTTATTACTTATTCTTAAACTGTGGCCCTTGGTTCTGGACTCCCCCAACATCGGGAACATTGTTAAAGAGGGAACTGCAGATGCTGGAGAATCGAGGGTTACACAGAAAAGCTGGAGAAACTCAGCGGGTGCAGCAGCATCTATGGAGCGAAGGAAATAGGCAACGTTTCGGGCCGAAACCCTTCTTCAGACTGATCAGGGGTGGGGGTGGGTGGGGACAAGAAAGGGAAAAGGAGGAGTAGCCGGAAGGCTGGAGGGTGGGAGGAGACAGCAGGGGAGCTGAGGAAGGGGAGGAGACAGCAAGGGCTAACAGAATTGGGAGAAGTCGATGTTCATGCCCCCGGGGTGCAGACTCCCCAAACGGAATATGAGGTGCTGTTCCTCCAATTTCCGGTGCTGCTCGCTGTGGCCATGGAGGAGACCCAGGACAGAGAGGTCAGAGGCGGAGTGGGAGGGGGAGTTGAAGTGCTGAGCCACCGGGAGGTCAGCTAGGTTATTGCGGACCGAGCGGAGGTGTTCGGCGAAACGATCGCCCAACCTCCGCTTGGTCTCACCGATATAGATCTGCTGACATCTAGAGCAGCGGACGCAATAGATGAGGTTGGAAGAGATGCAGGTAAACCTCTGTCGCACCTGGAACGATTGCTTGGGTCCCTGAAAGTAGTTGAGGGGGGAGGTAAAGGGACAAGTGTTGCATCTGCTGCGGCCGCAAGGGAAAGTGCCCGGGGAGGGGGTGGACCGAGAGGGAAGGGAAGAATTGACAAGGGAGTTATGGAGGGAGCGGTCTTTGCGGAAGGCAGATATGGGGGGAGATGGGAAGATGTGGCCAGTAGTGGGGTCACGTTGGAGGTGGCGAAACTGACGGAGGATTATTTTTTGTATGTGATGGCTGGTGGGGTGAAAGGTGAGGACTAGGGGGACTCGGCCCTTGTTGCGAGTGCGGGGATGGGGAGAGAGAGCAGTGTTGCGGGGTATGGAAGAGACCCTGGTGCGAGCCTCATTTATGGTGGAGGAGGGGAACCCCCGTTCCCTGAATAGTGAGGACATTTCAGATGTCCTCTTCCATACCCCGCAACACTGCTCTCTCTCCCCATCCCCGCACTCGCAACAAGGGCCGAGTCCCCCTAGTCCTCACCTTTCACCCCACCAGCCATCACATACAAAAAATAATCCTCCGTCAGTTTCGCCACCTCCAACGTGACCCCACTACTGGCCACATCTTCCCATCTCCCCCCATATCTGCCTTCCGCAAAGACCGCTCCCTCCATAACTCCCTTGTCAATTCTTCCCTTCCCTCTCGGTCCACCCCCTCCCCGGGCACTTTCCCTTGCGGCCGCAGCAGATGCAACACTTGTCCCTTTACCTCCCCCCTCAACTACTTTCAGGGACCCAAGCAATCGTTCCAGGTGCGACAGAGGTTTACCTGCATCTCTTCCAACCTCATCTATTGCGTCCGCTGCTCTAGATGTCAGCAGATCTATATCGGTGAGACCAAGCGGAGGTTGGGCGATCGTTTCGCCGAACACCTCCGCTCGGTCCGCAATAACCTAGCTGACCTCCCGGTGGCTCAGCACTTCAACTCCCCCTCCCACTCCGCCTCTGACCTCTCTGTCCTGGGTCTCCTCCATGGCCACAGCGAGCAGCACCGGAAATTGGAGGAACAGCACCTCATATTCCGTTTGGGGAGTCTGCACCCCGGGGGCATGAACATCGACTTCTCCCAATTCTGTTAGCCCTTGCTGTCTCCTCCCCTTCCTCAGCTCCCCTGCTGTCTCCTCCCACCCTCCAGCCTTCCGGCTACTCCTCCTTTTCCCTTTCTTGTCCCCACCCACCCCCACCCCTGATCATTCTGAAGAAGGGTTTCGGCCCGAAACGTTGCCTATTTCCTTCGCTCCATAGATGCTGCTGCACCCGCTGAGTTTCTCCAGCTTTTCTGTGTAACCCTCGGGAACATTGTTCCTGCCTCCAGCGTTTCCAAACCCTTAACAATCTTATATGTTTCAATGAGATCTCCTCTTATCCTTCTAATCTCCAGAGTGTAATAATAATAATAACAATAATACATTTTATTTTCGGGTGCCTTACAGAAATTAACAGAAGAGAAAACACATGTAGTCGGAGTAAAATAAATAATAAGGACATCACCAGTACACAAATTAAAGACATAAATCGCTCCAAAGACAACAAATCAAAAAACACAATGTGAAGAGAGAGCAGCGGCAGCTAAAGCGCGCCAGCGTCCACTCTCCCTTCCGACATCCATCTTGGACACAAACTAACATATGAAGTTACACACAACAAAATCATCCCTGGGATACCAGTGTGGGGGAAGGCACAATGTCCAGTCCCCATCCCCAGTGTACACGCCCAGCTGCTCCATTCTCTCAGCATACGATAGTCCCGCCATCCCGGGAACAACCTTGTAAACCTACGCTACACTCCCTCAATAGCAAGAATATCCTTCCTCAATTTAGGGGACCAAAACTGCACACAATGCTCCAGGTGGGGTCTCACTAGAGCTCTTTGCAGAAATACCTCTTTGCTCCTCTATTCGATTCCTCTTGTTATAAAGGCCTATATGCCATTCGCTTTCTTACTGCCTGCTGTACCCGCTTGCATACTTTCATATACTGATGAATAAGGACCCCCAGATCCCGGTGTACTTCCCCCTTCCCAACTTGACGCCGTTTAAATAATAATCTGCCTTCTTGTTTTTGCTACCAAAGTGGATGACCTCGCATTTATCCGCATTAAACTTCATCTGCAATGTATCTGGCCACTCCCCCAACCTGTCCAACTCACCCTGCATTCTCATAGCATCATCCTCACAGTTATCAAATGCTTTCTGAAAGTCCACTGACTCTCCACTACATCCACTGGCTCTCCCTTCTCCATTTTCCTAGTTACCTTAAAAAAAACCCAGAAGATTTGTCAAGCATGATTTCCCCTTTTTAAATCCATGCTGATTCGGACCGATCCTGTTACTGCTATCCAAATGTTCGGCTATCTCATCTTTTATAATTGTTTCCAGCATCTTCCCCACCACCGATGTCAGGCTGACTAGCCTATGATGCCCTGTTTTCTCTCTCCCGCCTTGCTTACAAAGTTGGATAACTTCAGCTACCATCCAATCCACGGAAACTGATCCTGAGTCTATAGAAAATTGGGAAATTATCACCAATGCATCCACGATTTCTAGAGCCACGTCCCTAAGTACCCTGCGATGCCGACCATCAGGCCTTGGGAATTTAGTGGCCTTCAGTCCCATTAGTCTATCCAACACCGTTTCCTGCCTAATGTGGATTTCCTTCAGTTCCTCTGTCACCCCAGATCCTCTGGCCACTACTGTATCAGGAAGATTGTTTGTGTCCTCAAAGTTGAAGGCAGATCCAAAGCACATGTTCAACTCATCTGCCATTTCCTTGTTCCCCATCAAAACGTTCACCTTTTTCGGTCTTCAAGGGTCCAACTTTGGTCTTAACTAATTTGTTCCTCTTCACATACCTAAAGAAGCTTTTACTATCCTGCTTTATATTCTTGGCTAGCTTACCTTGGTACCTCATCTTTCCTTACCGTATTTTATTTTTGGTTATATTCTGTTGTTCTTTAAACATTATCCAATTATCTTGCATCCCGCTCATCTTTGCTACGTTGTACTTCTTCGCTTTAATTGTTATACTGTCACTGACTTCCCTTTTCAGCCATTGTCGTCACTTTCTCCCCTTGGAATCTTTCTTCCTCCTAGGAATGAACTGATCCTGCACCTTTTGTATTATTCCTAGAAACACCTGCTATTTTTGTTCCACTGTCATCCCTGCTACTGTTTATTTCCAGTCAACTTTGGCCAGCTCCCCCCTCAAGGCCCCATAGTCCCCTTTATTCAACTGCAAAACTGATACCTCCGATTTACCCTTCTCCCGCTCAAATTGTACATTAAACCTGACCATGGCCTCCTAATGGCTCACTAACCTCGAGGTCCTTTATCAAATCCGGTTCATTTCATAACACTAAATCCAGAATTGCTTTCTCCCCGATAAGATCCAATTCAAGCTGTTCTAAGAATCCACCACGAAGTCCCTTTCTTTGGGGTCCAGTACCCACCTGATGTTCACAATCTACCTGCATGTTGAAATCTCCCATAACAATCACGGCATTGCTTTTGCTACTAGGATATTTTTACCCTTACAATTCCTTAGTTCTATCCATACTGACTCCACATCTCCTGTTTCAATGTCACCCATTGCAAGGGACAGAATTCCATTCCCCACCAACAGGGCAACCCGACCCCCTCTGCCCACCTGTCTGTCTTTTCGATAGGAAGTATACCCTTGAATATTTAGTTCCAGGCCTGGCCCTTGCAGCCAGGTCTCAGTAATTCCCACAACATCATACTTGCCAGTTTATAACTGAGCCCCAAGCTCGTCCACTTTATTCCTTATACCTTGCGCCCTCATACACAACACTTTGATCTCCGTATTCACTTTCCCCAGCGCAGCGCTCGCAATTGGCCCTGGCCTCCCTCTGTGGTCCATTCTCGAGCTTTCCTTCCCATTAATTCGAGAATCTTTTGTAATTTTTCCTGTAGTCACTTCCACTTCCACGCCATCTTAATACTCCCAATTTGTCAACCCCCCCCCCCCAATATTTTAGGTTAAACCCACACGTGTAGCCCTAGCAAACCTGCCTGCCAGAATGTCAGTCCCTCTCCAGTTAAGGTCTAACCTGTTCCTTTTGTACAGGTTACCCCCTACCGCAGAAAGATTCCAGTGGTCTATAAATCGAAATCCTTGCTCTCTGCTCCAGCCCCTTAGCCACACATTCAGATCCCCTATCTCCCTGTTGCTGTCCTCACTAGCACGTGGTAATGGAAGCAATCCAGACATAACCACCCTAGAGATCCAGCATCTCAGTCTTCTTCCCAACTCTCTGAAGTCATGGTGGAGAACTTCATTCCTCTTCTTCCCGATGTTGTTTGTGCCTACGTGCACAACTACTGCCGGCTGTTCATCTTCTCTCTCGAGGATGTTCCAAATTCGGCTCGAGACATCCTGAACCCTGGCACCAGGGAAGCAACAGACCAACTTTGCTTCTCGTCTGCTGCCACAGAATCTCCTGTTCGCTCCTCGGACAATGGAGTCACCCACCACTAGGGCTCTGCCCGACGTCGGTCTCGCCGGTCGATTCCCATCTCTAGGATTGGAGCCACCGAGGTGTCCGCCGCTCGGACTGGAAACATCGTCTTCCCGGACAGTTCCCAAGAGGGCGTACCTGGTTTCATTCGGCACAGCCGCCTGGGTCTTCTGCACTCCATGATGTCCACCCTTTCTCTCCGTCACACACCTTGGTTCTTCCGGTATCATCGGCGTGACTACCTCCCTGTAGATCCTGTCCAGGAAACCCTCGTTTTCCCGGAAGTTCACGTAGCTTCCTCGTTGTCAGAGAGTCCATGTAGATTTTTGTGAAAAGGGTAATGATCACTTTCTGGTACTAGTAGATAGTCATTCCAAATGGATTGAGGTTAAGCATACGGGGTCAAGCACTACTACTGAGTGTACCAAAGATGAGTTGAGAATATTTTGCATGCCACGGTTAACCGGAATAACTTGTTTCTGATAAATGTCCTCAGTTTCTTTAAGAACGGTTCAAATGTTCATGCATCGGAATGGTGCAAAGCACACACTTGTTCCCCCATATCATCCAGCCTACAATATGGCGGCGGAAAAGTCTGGCAGAGTTCCCAAAGATGCTCTCAACAAACAGGTTTTGCAGGGTACAGAACCACACAACACACAACAGGTTACTGACCTGTAGAACTGTTGATGAAGAGAAGGCTAAGAATACGCCCAAGTCTAGTTCAGCCGATTTTGCCCATGAGAGTTGAGCAAAAACAAGTATTGGCTTAAATCAAGTATAAAAACAACAAAATTATAACTGGGTACTTAGATGTAATACTTTAAAAAAAGGAGAGCTGAGCAATGCAATCATACTTTTCATGTGTATGTTAATGAGTTGGTGTTTAGTATAAGCAGGGAATGCTGGGTAATTAATCTCTTTCTCGTGGTCCAGGCAATCAGTGTGTAAGTCTAGTTCACCATTCGGCCGTCCAGAATATAACGTGAAGGAGCTCACATAATCTGTGGTCACCTGAGCAATCTTCCTTTGCTGCAGCCCCTCTTCTCGCCCGATCCCCACCGCCCCTGGCTGGATTAATGGAGTTATAGACATCCTAACGGGAGTTGACGGGGAGGGTGTGACGTACTTGTAACTGGCAGTATTGTTAATCATGTGTTTAATGTTCATTGCCACCTTGCCACCCCGCTTTTGAACCTCCCACCCTCACCCGCCCTCTGCACAACCCCAGCGTTCTGTGCCTCGATGAAAAGAGGGGTTAGAGCAGGTGTGGTGGTTAATGGCATCGGAGGTGGAGGCCTTCACCCGGGACCTGGCGCAATTCCTCCGAGCACACCCCACTTACTTATAGGCATGGCACCTTGAGCACTCCGATGTCCAGTAGACGGTGAAATCACACCTATCCTGCTGGAAACTGACTCGCTCGTCAACTACCTCCTCTCGTTCGAGCAACATCGTCAGCTGGCGGTGGATGGAAAGAACGTGCCGCAGCTCCTTCCTGCGGAATCCCTGTGATATTGGGGTGATGTCTGTGAGTATCCTTCCCCGGGTGTGAGGTGGGGAAGGAGGGCCTTGTTTGTGATGCACGGTGGGACGTTGGAGACGACGACCCACTGCGCGGTGATCGCCAAGGGCTCGACCTGCAGGAATATTCCCCCCACTGAAATCTATTTATTCACGACCATGTTCACCCATTGAACAGACTCGAGGAAGAACATGGCCTTCTCAAACATCTTTCCCACGTACGGGTCGCCTGCGGGTACCCAGAGGAGCAGTTGAAGCAGCTGAAGCTGCCGTCTCTGCATAGTTCCTGGAAGGCCCCTCTCCCCAGAACACTGACCCTGCAGGGTATCAAGCACTACA
Source organism: Leucoraja erinaceus (assembly GCF_028641065.1). Taxonomy (NCBI): domain Eukaryota; kingdom Metazoa; phylum Chordata; class Chondrichthyes; order Rajiformes; family Rajidae; genus Leucoraja; species Leucoraja erinaceus. Next base: position 56,753 of record NW_026576212.1, on the reverse strand, counting down.
ATTAGCAACGTTACAACATTTAGAGATTTTAAATATCTAGTCTGCAATTTATCCCATCAGATAAAGCATAAAAATAAGTTTAATTTGACGCCTAATTAATTTTCATATCTTCAGTATTAAAAGAGTTATGGCGATTTTCATACTCGGAAATTAGCATATTGTTCCCTAATGCTTTTCCATTGACTTAACACAAAAGCTGTGATCGTGGACAGTCAAAAGCCCATAACTTTCTTAAAAATGAAGTGAACTGAAATACTGTCAGGTCTCGGGTTTGATCTAGTTTCTGTTTCTTATTGTTTTTTAGTATTAGAGTGTGCATTCTTGTTTTATTTTGGTGTTTCGCATCTCCTCTTGTTTCAGGTCCCATTTCCTATCAGGTCGTTTACCCTCATGTGATTATTGGCCCCGCCCTGATGTGTTTCACCTGTGTCTCGTTATCCACTGCTAGTCTGTATTTAAGCCCTTTGTGTTTTAGTGCTCATTGCCAGTTCGTCGTGTATGATACTTGATTGTACTGTTGCCTCTGTTTTGCTTACCCATGTACCGACTTGGAATGATTAAACTCTGAAGACTGATCTGCCCTGTGTCTGAGCCTGCATTTGTGTCCTCCTCCTTGTTCAGTTCTGATATTAGGAACTGGCCAACAATGGACGCAGCGGGCTCTGATCCTTTTCGTGCAGCACTCCAGAAGCAAGAGGAGCGCATCTCGCATTATGAGGGTCAACTCACTTCGATCGTCGCCGGGTTCCGGGACCTTGGCGAGCGTCAGCAGGGGTTCCAGGCGGACATCGGTTCACAGGTGAACACTGTAAGTTCTCGGTTTGAACACCTGGTTACTCGGCTGAATTCTTTGTTTCCTGCTGCGGCTCCCGTGCCTGCCGAGTCTGTTTCCTTGTCTGGGTCTCCAGGAGCTCCGAGGGCCACGGCTGCTGCAGCATCTCCATTCGACCACCTGGCAAGACCGGAACACTTTTTAGGGGAATCGGAGAAGTGTAGACCTTTTTTGATTCAGTGTGGACTGCATTTCGAACTTCAAGCGGCTTCCTTTCCATCAGAACGCTCAAGGGTAGCCTTTATCATCACGCACCTGTCGGGTAGGGCGGAGGCTTGGGCCACGGCGGAGTGGTCTCGGAATTCTCCTGTTTGCCAGACGTCGGTCCTGTTCATGGAAGCTCTGTCTCGCACGTTTGATCACTCCAATCCTGGCCGAGAGGCTTCACAGAACCTGGTCTCCATGAAACAAGGTAATCGCTCAGTTATGGATTTTGCTATTGACTTTCGAACTGTTGCTGCCAAGAGTGGATGGAATGAGGCTGCTTTGTTGGATGCTTTTCGCAATGGATTGTCTGAAGCTATCAAAGATCAATTGGCTCCACTAACCCTGCCTTCCGACTTCGAGTCTATGATTTCCCTGGCTGTCCAGATTGACGCTAGGCTCAGAGAAAGCGAGCGAGAGAGGAGATCGGCAGCAGTCCGTTCCTCCTCCCAGCCGTGGCGGCAGCGTCGCCCTTCGCCTCCCGGTCGGGACTTGTTCCCTCTCGGCCGGTCCAGTCAGCCTACAGCGCCACCTGTCTCTTCGGAGGAGCCCATGCAGGTGGGACGAGCCAAACTCAGCCCGGAGGAACGGCAGCGCCGCCTAAGGGAGGGGAGGTGTTTTTACTGTGGTGAACTGGGACATTTGTTGAACAGCTGTTCAGTAAAAGAAGGCTCACCAATGAAAGAGAGGACATTGGTGAGTTGTACCACTCCTATGAGCCATTCCTCTCGTCAATTGTCGACGGTACAATTGTTGGTGCATTCCCAGTGGCACTCCCTGCAGGCTTTGGTTGATTCTGGGGCAGATGATAACTTCATGGACATTCGCTTGGCTGATGAATTGGAGCTGGAACGTGAACAGCTCCAAAGTCCTCTGGAGGCTAGTGCACTGGATGGGCGCCTACTGTACAGGGTAACTCACCGAACTCAACCTGTTCAACTCATCATGGCAGGTAATCACCTTGAGACCATCAGTTTTCATCTCCTCGACTGTCCTCTTCATCCTCTGGTTTTGGGGCTCCCTTGGCTGTCTTACCATAATCCTCATATGAACTGGGGTACCGGGGAAGTAATTTCTTGGGGGAATAACTGTAAACTCATCTATCTGCATGATTCTTCTCCTGAGTCTATGAAGGATCCATCAAGGAGCAGTTTGCTGGGATCTTCCAGGTCCACCCTCCAGCAGCCTCCCCGTTCAAGGGAGGAGGATTTTCCAGATATCTCCAAGGTTCCCTCATGTTATTTAGACCTTAAGGAGGTGTTCAACAAGGCCAAGGCCACATCTCTTCCGCCGCATAGACCGTACGATTGCTGCATCGACCTTCTGCCTGGTACAGCGCCTCCTAAGGGTCATCTCTACTCCTTTGCCTTCACCTGAGCGGCTCTCCATGGAAAAATACATTGACGACGCCCTTGCTGCTGGGATCATCAGACCTTCCTCTTCACCTGCAGGAGCTGGATTCTTCTTTGTGGATAAGAAGGATGGTACACTTCGGCCCTGCATTGACTACAGAGGACTCAATGACATTACTGTTAAAAACAGATACCCTCTTCCTCTTATCTCCTCTGCATTTGAACTGTTAAAAGACGCTAAGGTATTCACCAAGTTAGATCTTAGAAATGCTTATCATCTGGTGAGGATAAGGGAGGGGGATGAATGGAAAACTGCGTTTAACACACCCAGTGGTCATTATGAATATCTGGTCATGCCGTTTGGTCTTACTAATGCTCCAGCAGTTTTTCAAGGAATGGTTAATGATGTATTACGGGACATGCTGAACAGATTTGTGTTTGTGTACCTTGATGACATTTTGATCTTTTCTCCAGACGAGACTTCCCATGTGCAGCATGTACACCAGGTGCTGGAACGTTTGCTCCTGAATGATCTGTTTGTGAAAGCTGAGAAATGTGAATTTCATGTTAACACGGTTCAATTCCTTGGTTACGTTGTATCACCTGCTGGTATACAGATGGACCCGAGCAAGGTCAGTGCTGTGGCCACCTGGCCTACACCCTCCAGTCGTAAGCGACTTCAGGGGTTCCTTGGGTTTGCTAATTTTTATAGGAAGTTTATCCGGAACTTTAGTGTCACTGCTGCACCACTCCATGCTCTTACCTCGCCCCACGTGCCTTTCTCTTGGTCCCCTCAAGCAGAAGCTGCTTTTATGAAACTCAAGAGGAGCTTCTCCTCAGCCCCCATCCTGGTTCACCCTGACCCATCACTCCAGTTCGTGGTTGAGGTGGACGCCTCGGGTGTGGGCATCGGGGCCGTACTCTCCCAGAAATCCTCCACAGATGGTCGTTTATATCCCTGCGCTTTCCTCTCAAAGAAACTTTCTCCTGCTGAGAGAAATTACGATGTGGGTAACCGTGAACTGTTAGCGGTTAAAACAGCCTTGGAGGAATGGAGACACTGGTTGGAGGGCACAGAGCAGCCGTTTCTAGTTTGGACAGACCACAAGAACCTGGAATACATCAAGTCAGCCAAACGCCTCAACTCGCGCCAAGCAAGGTGGGCTCTCTTCTTTAATCGATTTGATTTTGTACTGTCTTACCGCCCTGGTGCCAAGAATGGCAAACCTGACGCTCTCTCCAGACAGTTTGATCCTGACCCATCCCCTAAGGTTTCAACTCCCATTCTGCCTGCTTCCTGTTTTGTTGGGGCAGTTACTTGGGAGATTGAGAAGAGAGTTTCCGAGGCAACTGCTGGTGTTCAGTCTCCGCTAGGGTGTCCTTCTAATCGTTTGTTTGTTCCCGAGTCTCTTCGTTCACAGGTGATTCACTGGGCTCATACGTCTCGGATCTCCTGTCATCCCGGTGTCCGCCGAACCCTGTTTGTGGTCAAACAAAGTTTTTGGTGGCCTTCCATGGAGAGGGGGATTAAGGAGTACGTCGCCGCCTGCAGTATTTGTGCTCGGAACAAGACCTCACGTCGGGCCGCCTTTGGCCTCCTGAATCCGCTGCCTGTCCCCTCACGCCCCTGGTCAGACATCTCCATGGACTTTGTCACGGGCCTGCCCTCTTCTGAAGGTAACACCTCAGTCATGACTGTGGTGGACAGATTTTCTAAAATGGTCCATTTCATTCCGTTGCACAAGCTTCCCTCCGCCAAGAAAACGGCAGAGGTCATGCTGTCTCATGTTTTTCGTATTCATGGATTTCCCAGAGACATTGTGTCTGACCGGGGGCCTCAGTTCGTGTCCAGGTTTTGGAAGGAGTTTTGTTCTCTGTTGGACGCCACGGTCAGCCTTACATCTGGTTATCACCCGGAATCCAATGGACAGACTGAACGACTTAACCAGGAACTGGAGACAGGACTACGGTGCTTGGTGGCACAGAACCCTTCAACTTGGAGCAAACACCTTATTTGGGTGGAGTATGCACACAACACACTTCCTTGCTCCTCCTCTGGTCTCTCTCCATTCCAGTGTGCCTATGGTTATCAACCGCCATTGTTCCCTGCTGTGGAGAAGGAGTCCAGTGTGCCCTCCGCTCAGGCTCTCATCCGTCGCTGTCGCAAGGTTTGGAATGGGGCTCGTCAGATGCTGTTGCGCAGTTCTGCGCGTTACAAGAGGATGGCTGATCGTGGAAGAACGCCGGCTCCGGTATACTCGCCTGGCCAAAAGGTGTGGCTCTCCACTCGAGACTTACCTCTGAGGGTGGAATCTCGGAAGCTGGCTCCTCGTTTTATTGGTCCTTTCCCCATATCGAAGGTCATCAATCCTGTGGCGGTTCGTCTCAAACTCCCCCGTGCCATGAGGGTCCACCCTACTTTCCATGTCTCCCGACTAAAGCCATTTAAGGAAAGTCCTCTGGTCCCTGCCTCTATACCCCCTCCGCCCCCCCGGTTCCTTGATGGGGGTCCAGTGTTTACGGTCAGCCGGTTGCTGGGTATGCGCCGGCGTGGTCGTGGTTGTCAGTATCTCGTGGACTGGGAGGGTTATGGACCTGAGGAGCGGTCCTGGGTGCCGGCTCGCAACATATGCGACCCGGAACTTATTAGGGAATATCGGCGTCAACATCCTGAAGATCCTGGGCCGTCGGGAGCCGGCCGTGGAGGGGGGGGTACTGTCAGGTCTCGGGTTTGATCTAGTTTCTGGTTCTTATTGTTTTTTAGTATTAGAGTGTGCATTCTTGTTTTATTTTGGTGTTTCACATTTCCTCTTGTTTCAGGTCCCATTTCCTATCAGGTCGTTTACCCTCATGTGATTATTGGCCCCGCCCTGATGTGTTTCACCTGTGTCTCGTTATCCCCTGCTAGTCTGTATTTAAGCCTTTGGTGTTTTAGTGCTCATTGCCAGTTCGTTGTGTATGATACTTGATTGTACTGTTGCCTCTGTTTTGCTTACCCATGTACTGACTTGGACCGATTAAACTTTGAAGACTGATCTGCCCTGTGTCTGAGCCTGCATTTGTGTCCTCCTCCTTGTTCAGTTCTGATAGTACGTCCTATTTTGATTTGTCCTGCCAAGATGTAGCACCTCACACTTATGAGCATTAAACTCCATCTGCCATATTTCAGCCCACTCTTCCAACTGGCATAAATCTATCTGTAGACTTTGAAAATCTACTTCATTATCCACAACCCCACCTATCTTAGTATAACCTGCATACTTACTAATCCAATTTACCACACAATCATCCAGATAATTGATGTACATGACAAACAACAGTGGACCCAGCACAAATCCCTGTGGTACCCCACTAGTCACTGGCCTCCAATCTGACAAACAACCACCCACCATTACTCTCTGGCATCTCCCATTCAGCCACTGTTGAATCCATCTTGCTACTCCACCATTAATACCCAACCATAGAACCTTCTTAACGAACCATCCATGGGGAACCTTGTCAAAGGCCTTACTGAAGTCCACATATACAACATCCTCTGCTTTACCCTCATGAATTTCCCGAGTAACCTCTTCAAAAAATTCAAGAAGATTAGTCAAACATGACCTTCCAGGCACAAATCCATGTTGACTGTTCCTACTCAGACCCTGTTTATCCAGATGCTTATATATATTATCTCTAAGTATCGTTTCCATTAATTTGCCCAGCACTGACGTCAACCTAACAGGTCTATAAGTGCTAGGTTTAATCTTAGACCCCTTTTTAAAAAATGGAACGACATGCGCAGTACGCCAATCCTCCGGCACTATTCCCGTTTCTAATGACATTTAAAATATTTCTGTCCTAGCCCCTGTTATTTCTACACTAACTTCCCTCAATGTCCTAGGGAATATCCTGTCCGGACCTGGAGGCTTATCCACTTTTATATTTCTCAAAAGTGTCAGTACTTCCTCTTCTTTATGGATACTATGAGGTTCAAAGTAAAATAACTACTGACACTTTTGAAAAATATAAAAGTGGATAAGTCTCCAGGTCCTGACAGGATATTCCCTAGGACATTGAGGGAAGTTAGTGTAGAAATAGCCGGGGCTATGACAGAAATATTTCAAATGTCATTAGATACGGGAATAGTCCCCGAGGATTGGCGTACTGCGCATGTTGTTCCATTGTTTAAAAAGGGTTCTAAGATTAAACCTAGCAATTGTCAAACCTGTTAGTTTGACTTCAGTGGTGGGCAAATTAATGGAAAAGATACTTAGAGACAATATATATAAGCATCTAGATAAACAGGGTCTGCTTAGGAACAGTCAACATGGATTTGTGCCTGGAAGGTCATGTTTGACTAATCTTCTTGAATTTTTTGAAGAGGTTACTAGGGAAATTGACGAGGGTAAAGCAGTGGATGTTGTCTATATGGACTTTAGTAAGGCCTTTGACAAGGTTCCTCATGGAAGGTTGGTTAAGAAGGTTCAACTGTTGGGTATAAATGCAGGAATAGCTAGATGGATTCAACAGTGGCTGAATGGGAGAAGCCAGAGGGTAATGGTGGATGGCTGTTTATCGGGTTGGAGGCAGGTGACTAGTGGGGTGCCTCAGGGATCTGTGTTGGGTCCTTTGTTGTTTGTCATGTACATCAATGATCTGGATGAAGGTGTGGTAAATTGGATTAGTAAGTATGCAGATGATACCAAGATAGGGAGTGTTGTGGATAATGAAGAGGATTTCCAAAGTCTACAGAGTGATTTAGGCCATTTGGAAAAATGGGCTGAAAGATGGCAGATGGAGTTTAATGCTGATAAATGTGAGGTGCTACACCTTGGCAGGACAAATCAAAATAGGACGTACATGGTAAATGGGTAGGGAATTGAAGAATACAGTTGAACAGAGGGATCTGGGTATAACCGTGCATAGTTCCTTGAATGTGGAATCTCATATAGATAGGGTGGTAAAGAAAGCTTTTGGTATGCTAGCCTTTATAAATCAGAGCATTGAGTATAGAAGCTGGGATGTAATGTTAAAATTGTACAAGGCATTGGTGAGACCAAATCTGGAGTATGGTGTACAATTTTGGTCGCCAAATTATAGGAAGGATGTCAACAAAATAGAGAGAGTACAGAGGAGATTTACTAGAATGTTGCCTGGGTTTCAACAACTAAGTTACAGAGATAGGTTGAATAAGTTAGGTCTTTATTCTCTGGAGCGCAGAAGGTTAAGGGGGACAGAGGTCTTTAAAATGATGAGAGGGATTGAAAGAGTTGATGTGGACAAGCTTTTCCCTTTGAGAATAGGGAAGATTCAAACAAGAGGACATGACTTCAGAATTAAGGGACAGAAGTTTAGGGGTAATATGAGGGGGAACTTCTTTACGCAGAGAGTGGCGGCGGTGTGGAATGAGCTCCCAGTGGAAGTGGTGGAGGCAGGTTCATTGGTATCATTTAAAAATAAATTGGATAGGCATATGGATGAGAAGGGAATGGAGGGTTATGGTACGAGTGCAGGCAGGTGGGACTAAGGGGAAAAAATGTGTTCGGCATGGATTGTAGGGCCGAGATGGCCTGTTTCCGTGCTGTAATTGTTATATGGTTATATGGTTATATGGTTCTTTGAATCTCATAGTTTCCATAGCTACTCTACTTGTTTCCCTTACCTCATGTAATTCAATATCCTTCTCCTTGTTGAATACCGAAGAAAATACATTGTTCAATATCTCCCCCATCTCTTTTGGCTCTGCAGATAGCTGTCCACTCTGACTCTCTAATGGACCAATTCTATCCCTCGTTATCCTTTTGCTATTAATATAGCTGTAGAAACCCTTTGGATTTACTTTCACCTTACTTGCCAAAGCAACCTCATATCTTCTTTTAGCTTTTCTAATTTATTTCCTAAGATTCTTTTTTACATTCTTCATACTCCTCAAGCACCTCATTTACTCCATGCTGCCTATAATTATTGTAGATCTCACTCTTTTTCCGAACCAAGTGTCCAATTTCCCTTGAAATCCAAGGCTCTTTCCAATTTTTACTATTTCCTTTCAACCGAACATGGATATAGAGATTCTGTACTCTTAACATGTCACCTTTAAATGTACTCTATTTCTCTCCACAGGATACATCTTGTCTCCTTTTTCCTTGTAATATTTTGGGCTCAGCTTGTCACCAGATAGGGAGGTGTAATGAGTGATGATATCTGCTAATTGTAGATGGAATGACGACAGTCCTGTGGACGGACACCATCCAGTGATCAATGGAGATCATTGAGCATTTGGTGTGAAATGCAGTACTTCATTTGATTGACATTTTACCACCTCGTGTCCCTGTGTCCTGCAACAACTTACACAAAGAGTGGGTTGAGGATAGCTTAGGATTTCTCGATAGGTGAGCCTCGCGGATTGGTAGATATGTTACAGGAGAATCAAATAATATATATGCATTTAGGGTAGTCGGAGGCATTACGTGAGAGGTCGTGTGTCGTGAATTTTATAGATTTGTGTGACAAAGTAACAACAACGATTATTGAGCGCAATGGCTGAGAATTGGCGCCGTGGAAGAAGCAAATGGTACAAAGAATATTGTTCAGATGCTTTTCTTTTTTCAGTGAGGTGCCTCGGAGATCAGTTCAGGCCCCATTGATATTTGTCGTTCATATTGATGATTTGGGGTCAAATATAAAACACTTGATTAATATGTTTGCCAAGGAAATAAATAATTAAACAACAGATAATAAATAGTTCCTGTATCAGGCGGGCAACTAGGCTGCAGGGATATCTCGCTCACAGTAGTTAATTGTTCATCGACACCATCATTGTGCTGTGCCCTATTTTGTGGCTAATACTGAATTTAGGTTGTCCTCTCCCCACATCCCACGTTCCGATACATTAATGTCATATTTGCATCTCATCTCCTGTGTGTGGAAACAACGAATGCATGTAATATTTCTGCAATTCGTGTTCACCATCGGTCGTGAGTGTGCACAATCGAAAGTGTTATTCCCCTGCATGTTTCGAATTCCTCGGCAGTTCATTTTGTTGTAATATTGTAGCTAAAGGGTAAACATTTACTCGCCACTTGGAATATTTCAATATTCGTGCGGTGATAGTTAAGGTAGATTTGTGGTACTTTGTGCTGGATAAGACGTTCCATATACTGAACATAATATTCTGTTGGTCAGTTAATATATATCATACTCTCCTGTGCCATGTGCCTGTGTCTCAACATACGTCCATATTATGATGAACGTGTTTGCTATTAATCTGTTTGTCTGGATTTTATCGTGAAGTCACACCATAACAGAGATCATTAAAGTGTGCAGAAAGTGAATAGAATGATTGTTAACTGTGCGTGCAGCAATGAGCAGTGGTGAAACACACCTGGCGCACACTGTGACGGAGTGCGACAGTTTCATTCCAGTTGTTATCAGGCAACTGAATCATCCTACAACAGACAGGCAGCAGGGATGAAATACTATCTACCTCATTGGAGACCCAAGGCGCATCTTTGATCGGATCTTGCTGGCTGTAACCAACATTAAACGCTATTACGTCATTGTGTGTATAGGCTATAAATAACTCGATTTTAATCGTATTCCCCCGGCCAGCCTTCACTCCAACTGTCTTCGAATCCAATATGTCATTATCCAACATTTCCGATAAATCTGACGCGATCTCACCACCACTCCCCACTCCTTGCACCTTTTAGAGGCCATACTCCTGCAACTCCTTGGTTCACATCCCTTACTCCACAAACCATCCTCTGTCCAGGTATTTTCCATTTCAAACGTTGAAGATGCCACACCTGCAGCTACACGTGCACTTTCTTCTCCATGGAGACACCACAGGAGGTCTTCCTTGCTATTCCGAGGTTCTCATGTAGCCCACATAGCGTCATCTACTGCGTTTGCTTTCTCCAGATGTGGCCTATACATCAACCGGACTGAAAGTTGATGGTTTCGCCAAATAGCAGCGCTGTGTTTTCTAACGACTCCTGGATCGCTAGGTTTCTAACCATTTTAATCACCCTCTTTATTCAAATACCAACCTTCTATCCTTGACCATGTTAATTGCCAGAATTAGCTCACGGTCACATTTGAGGGTCAACAGCTCACATTCCGCTTGCGTAGTTTAAAGTTTACCGTCTGGAAATCGAACGTTCCACTTTCAACGACGAACTCCGAGCTCTCTCTTTTTTCCTCCTTTCCCACTCTGATGCATGTCTGTTTTCCAGACTATCTTCCCACCCCTGCCAGTAATGCTATGTCTTTCCATTGTTCAGCAGCGCATCTCCAATCCTATTCTCTCCTCCCTCCTCGCTACACTTTCCTCTTCCATTAATTTCCTTCCCTCTACCTTCATATTTCAGTCATGTTCTCTCTTATCTGAAACCCTTTTGTTTTCTTTGTCGTTTATTCCATTCCTCAGGCAAATGAACCCCTTAAACGTATCCACCACTCATTACTTGGAAAGGCTGGGTGAGTGGGCAAATGTTTGGCAGATGCAGTTTAATGTGGATAAATGTGAGGTTATCCATTTTGGTGGCAAAAACGGGAAAGCAGATTATTATCTAAACGGTGGCCGATTGGGAAAGGGGGAGATGCAGCGAGACCTGGGTGTCATGGTACACCAGTCATTGAAGGTAGGCATGCAGGTGCAGCATGCAGTAAAGAAAGCGAATGGTATGTTGGCTTTCATAGCAAGAGGATTTGAGTATAGGAGCAGGGAGGTTCTACTGCAGTTGTACAGGGTCTTGGTGAGACCACACCTGGAGTTTTGCGTGCAGTTTTGGTCTCCAAAATCTGAGGAAGGACATTATTGCCATAGAGGGAGTGCAGAGAAGGTTCACCAGACTGATTCCTGGGATGTCAGGACTGTCTTATGAAGAAAGACTGGATAGACTTGGTTTATACTCTCTAGAATTTAGGAGATTGAGAGGGGATCTTATAGAAACTTACAAAATTCTTAAGGGGTTGGACAGGCTAGATGCAGGAAGATTGCTCCCGATGTTGGGGAAGTCCAGGACAAGGGGTCACAGCATAAGGATAAGGGGGAAATCCTTTAAAACCGAGATGAGGAGAACTTTTTCACACAGAGAGTGGTGAATCTCTGGAACTCTCTGCCACAGAGGGTAGTTGAGGCCAGTTCATTGGCTATATTTAAGAGGGAGTTAGATGTGGCCCTTGTGGCTAAAGGGATCAGAGGGTATGGAGAGAAGGCAGGTACGGGATACTGAGTTGGATGATCAGCCATGATCATATTAAATGGCGGTGCAGGCTCGAAGGGCCGAATGGCCTACTCCTGCACCTAATTTCTATGTTTCTATGTTTCTATTACCAGGCTTGCTCCCGTCACTATCTCTATTTGTCAGTTGTATCCCCTCTTCTGCAGGTAATGTGAGGAAGAACCCTGACTCAAACATTCATCTGCCTGATCCCGTCCTCCGACTTCCAGAGTTCCAGCAGTCCTTTTGTATTGATCACACATAACGTTTTTGTTAAGTCTGTATACTAAGAGGGTAGCACGCAGTTACTCATGGAAGACAGCCGATTGCTTCTCTTGCCTATGTAGTGAGTCCGGAGTCTCATATTGTGTATGCCATGCCGACCAATGCGCGGTGCTTCGCGTGTTCTCACAAATGCCGAATTTCTCACATCAATGGGAGAGCCTCGGGCTATATATCATAACCTCGGTGTTAAAGGACGTTCCTTTTGGATGGAGACGAGGAGAGATTTCTTAAGTCAGAGGGCGGTGAATCTGTGGATTTTATAAAATCATAGAACGCCGTGGAAGCCGTAATTTCATATTTTTTATACATAGATATATTTTGATTAGTGCGTGTTCTTGGTTATGAGTAGAAGGCAGGAGAATTAGGGTCGGCGGTATAGATAGATCAGACATGATTAAATAGCGGAGTTCACTGAAGAAGAGTCTTGACCTTAAACGTCACAAAATTCTCTCCGGATATGATGCATGTCCCGTTGACTTACGCCAGCTTTTTTGGTCTGTCCAGATGGGCCAAATGACATAATTCTGCTCCTATCAATTATGAACATGATATTATTCCACAGGGCACTGGCAATCTGCTGAGTATGTTCACATCTATGTGGCCCTGTGCAGAAGGCAACTCTTCCAATGATATTGTAAATGTTAGCAGAAATTTACGTGCATTACAGACGGATGAGGCCAGAGTGTATGAGCCTCATTCAGTTCTACACCCACGTATTAACCTTTAGAATGAACACATCATCTAACGAACCTATCTCTAATCACATTCTCTATTTAACTCAGCATGTCAATCTGCAACATCACTTTGCTGAATGCCGCCGTCCTTTCCTTCGATTATTAAAGACGTGAAAATATTTTGCAGTTACTAGCTATGTTACTAGCAAATATGTTGCAGTTACTTTGTTTATTCGGTTCTAATCGGTAACGTGGTGCAGGGTTGTGAAGTTGCTATTAGTCACCACAAGTCATGTCCGACGCATTTAACGCAATATGTTACTCGACGCTCTCCCAAATTCTTGCTGCGTTTGTAAATACAATTATAGTGTTGTTGAAGTAACGTTGAGGGGTTCCTCGAGAGGCTGGTGCCCACTCACCTGCGACCCCTGGTTCAACCCTACCTGGACCCCCTACAGTTCACTTACCAAACAAAGATGGGAGTTGTGGACGTAATCGTCCACCTGCTCCATTGCTCCGACCCAGATCCGTGAAGATCGGAGAGAAACAGCATGCATAAGCAACGAGAGTGAGCATTGGCTGGAACTAGGTGAGTGCGAGGGAAACACCATTTAAAAAGAGCGCCAAAGGCCCAGGTTCGAATAATTTACGTTAGCCCTTAGCGATTAACAAGTGATAACTTGTTGGTTAACAGAAAAATAAGTGCAACCACAGTGGAACTTTTATGTTGGGAGCGGCCTTGTTGAGGTGCTCAAGAGTCTGCGGCAAGGACGCTGAGGCAAGGAGACCACACTTGATCGAAATTTGTGATTTGTCATGTTTGGCCACTTAGGAAATGGCAGGCTACTTGTTACATTGTGTGTCATGCTGGATGTGGGAAGGCAGGGACAATGTTGGATGTTCATGAAAATAACCATATAACCATATAACAATTACAGCACGGAAACAGGCCATCTCGACCCTTCTAGTCCGTGCCGAACACATAATCTCCCCTAGTCCCATATACCTGCGCTCAGACCATAACCCTCCATTCCTTTCCCATCCATATAACTATCCAATTTATTTTTAAATGATAAAAACGAACCTGCCTCCACCACCTTCACTGGAAGCTCATTCCACACAGCTGCCACTCTCTGAGTAAAGAAGTTCCCCCTCATGTTACCCCTAAACTTCAGTCCCTTAATTCGCATGTCATGTCCCCTTGTTTGAATCTTCCCTACTCTCAGTGGGAAAAGCTTTTCCACGTCAACTCTGTCTATCCCTCTCATCATTTTAAAAACCTCTATCAAGTCCCCCTTTAACCTTCTGCGCTCCAAAGAATAAAGCCCTAACTTGTTCAACCTTTCTCTGTAACTTAGTTGCTGAAACCCAGGCAACATTCTAGTAAATCTCCTCTGTACTCTCTCTATTTTGTTGACATCCTTCCTATAATTAGGCGACCAAAATTGTACACCATACTCCAGAATTGGCCTCACCAATGCCTTGTACAATTTTAACATTACATCCCAACTTCTATACTCAATGCTCTGATTTATAAAGGCCAGCACACCGAAAGCTTTCTTTACCACCCTATCTACATGAGATTCCACTTTCAGGGAACTGTGCACAGTTATTCCCAGATCCCTCTGTTCACCTACATTCTTCAATTCCCTACCATTTACCATGTACGTCCTATTTTGATTTGTCCTGCCAAGAGGTAGCACCTCACACTTATCAGCATTAAACTCCACCTGCCATCTTTCAGCCCACTCTTCCAACTGGCATAAATCTCTCTGTAGACTTTGAAACTCTACTTCATTACCCGCAACCCCACCTATCTTAGTATCATCTGCATATTTACTAATCCAATTTACCACACCATCATCCAGATCATTGATGTACATGACAAACAACAGTGGACCCAACACAGATTCCTGTGGCACCCCACTCGTCACTGGCCTGCAACCTGACAAACAACCATCCACCATTACTCTCTGGCATCTCCCATTCAGCCACTGCTGAATCCATCTTGCTACTCCACCATTAATACCCAACCATTGAACCTTCTTAACCAACCTTCCATGAGGAACCTTGTCAAAGGCCTTACTGAAGTCCATATACACAACATCCACTGCGTTACCCTCATCAATTTCCAGTGTAACATATTCAAAAAATTCAAGAAGATTAGTCAAACATGACCTTCCAGACACAAATCCATGTTGACTGTTCCTAATCAGACCCTGTTTATCCAGATGCTTATATATATTATCTCTAAGTATTCTTTCCATTAATTTGCCCACCACTGACGTCAAACTAACAGGTCTATAATTGCTAGGTTTACTCTTAGACCCCTTTTTAAACAATGGAACAACATGCGCAGTACGCCAATCCTCCGGCACTATTCCCGTATCTAATGACATTTGAATAAGAATAAGACTGCAGTAATTGGTTTTGAGGTGCTGGTCCTGAATGAACGTGTTGGGGAATTGGAGAAGCAGCTAGATGATCTCAGGGATATCCGGGGAAATTAGAGTTTCCTGGACAAGACCTACAGATAATTTGTCACGCCAAGGATACAGGCAGAGCGAAGGTGGGTGACTGTGAGGAAGGGGACTAAACGTGGAGTGCAGCAGAACCGGTACATAATAAAAACAGGTACACGCCCTTGGGAGCTGTCGGGGCAGACCACGCGTTCAGTCCGAGCGGCGGACAGATCAGTGGTTCCAATCCTAGTAATGAAACTCGACCAGCGAGACCGACATCCTATAGTGATCGATGACTCCATTGCCTGCGGTACATACTTGAGATTCTGTGGCGGCGGGCGAGTCTCAAGGATGGTCTGTTGCCTCCCTGATGCCATGGTTCAAGATGTCTCTGACCGACTTCAGATCATCCTCGAGAGGGAAGGTGAGCAGCAGAAAGTAGTTATGCCTACAGGCACAAGCGACTTCGGGAAGAAGAGGATTGGGGTTCCGCAACGAGTGTTTAGAGAGTTAAGAAGAAGTCTGAAAAGCAGGACTTCTAGAATGATTATTTCTGGTTTGAATCCTGTACCTCGTGTTGGTGCGGGCATGAACATATATATCGGGGTTCTGAACGGGTGGCTGGAGTGCTGGTGCAGGAAATTAGGAATTAGACTTTTTGACCACTAGGACCTCTTCTCGGTTCGGGGTGACCTGTAAGAAAAGGACGGGCTACACCTTTCTGTAGGGGCACCAGCGTTCTTCTAGACATATTTGCTGGGTGGGTTTAAACTAAATCGAGGAGGGATGTGGGTGACAAATTGGGAGCATGAAGATGGACCAACTGGCTCTGAGGAGGGTGGTTCGCTCAGCTGAGCGGACCATCAAAACCACCCTTCCCAACCTGCAGGACATCTACACCAAGCACTGCAGGTCAAGAGCCAGGAGGATTATCCAGGACCACACTCACCCCAACAACAGACTGTTTTCCCTTCTGCCCTCAGGGAAACGGCACCGGCTGCTCAGGGCCAACACAGAGAGAATCAGGGGTAGTTTCTTTCCCCAGGCCATGAGACTGCTGAACGAGGAGTGACTGCCGCCGCCCCAACCCCCCCCCCCCCCCCCCCCCCCCCCAGCCCCCCAACGCCCAAACCCTCCCCACCCTCCTCACCAGCACCTCACCGGCACCTGCACCCCCCCCCAAACCCCCCGCCCCGCCCGGCCTCGCCACCATCAAACACACACACACATGGGACTGAACTGGATGGAACATGCTGTCATCACAGGTAACCACGGCACTTGTCACTTTGCTTGTAACAGCACTACTTGTTATGTGGTATAATTATGGGGTATGTGTTATATGTGGGCATTGTTTTATGTGGGTTATGTGGTATCTATCGGGTACATATTTATTATGTGTTATATGTGGGTATTGTTTTATGTGGGTTATGTGGTATCTATCGGGTACATATTTATTATGTGTTATATGTGGGTATTGTTTTATGTGGGTTATGTGTAAGTGGGGAACCATGCACAACTGGACAGGCACTTAGCATTTCATTACTGGTTATACCTGTGTAATTGAGTATGTGACCAATAAACTTGAATTGAATTGAATTGAGTTAAAGGGGAAGTGAGTACAGGAAATCTTACAAAAGACTGTCGGCTTAATGGGTTGAAAAGTTCGAGAAAGGATAAGAGAGTAAGGGCAGAGGCAATAGTGACTGGTGTGAGAGGTGAGGTGAATATTGGAGTTAAAATGTTCTTTATGAAAGCGCGAATTATAAGAAATAAAATGGTTGTGCTTGAGGCTCAGTTCGACATTGGCAAGTTTAATATTGGGGGAATGACATATACATGGCTGCTAGAGGACCAGGGCTGTGAAATGAATATGCAGGGCTATACATCTTCACGAATAGACAGACAGGTGGGCAATGGAGGTGGGGTAGCTCTGTTCATAAGGAATGGACTTCACTCCCTTGCGAGGGGTGCCATTGAATCAGGTGATATAGAGTCAATATGGATAGGACTGACGAATTATAAGGGTAAAAATATCCTAATGGGATTTATCTACAGCTCCCCAATCAATAGCGTTGAAAGAAGGTGCATGTCGAATCAAGAGAAAATTAGCATGTCGAAAATCTATTGCTATGGTGGTTATTGGAGATTTCAACATGCAGGTAGACTGGGAAAATCCGCTGTTCCTGGTAACGAAGAAAGAGAGTTTGTGGTGTGCTTCTGACATGGATTCTTAGAACAGCTTGTGCTGGAGCCAACCAGGAAGAAGGCGATTCTGAATTTAGTGCATTTGATTGGGGAAGAAAAGGTAAAGGAGCCATTAGGATGGCGTGACCATACTACGATAAGTTGTAATCTAGAATTTGAGAGGGAGAAGGGAAAATCGCAAGTGTCAGTATTACAGTTGAGGCATAAGGGAGGAGCTGGCCAAAGTTGATTGGAATGACACACTAACGGGGATGACAGTGGAACAACAATAACAGGTATTTTGGGAAGCAATACAGAAGGTGCAGTAACAAGTGAACTCAAGGACGATATAAGAATAAAAGGTAAGTATACCGAAGCAAAGATGAACGGGAAGCCAGAGGATTGGAACATATTTAAGGAGCATCGGAAGATAACTAAAAAGGCAATGAGGAGAGAAAATATGAAGTTTAAAGGTAAGATAGCCAAGAATAAAACGGTAGAATGCAAAATCTTCAATAGGTGTTTGAAGAAGTAAAACATAGTTACGACAAATGTGGGTCCCTTGAAGACAGAAACAGATTAATTTATTATGGGGTACAAGGAAATGGCACAGACTTCGGATCTGTCTTCACTTAGGAAGACACAAACAATCTCACAGATGTACTAGCGGCCAGATGACCGAGGGTGAAGGAAGAACTGAAGGAAATTCAAATCAGGCAGAGAAGGGTATTGGGTAGGCTGATGGGACTAAAAGGCTGATGGGGCAAATGTGCAGATGACACAAACCTGGGTGGGGGGGGGGGGGGGGGGGGGGGTGACCTTTGGGGAGGTTGCATTAAGGATGCAGAGAGATTTCGGCAGGTTGGGTGATTAGGCAAAATGGTCACCACCCTACACCGGGGCTAGCCGAACCTCCTGCGATTTGGAGCTTCCCGACATATGCCGGTATCCGAGACTGTGAGCCAATTGATGTTGAAATACGCAGTGCGCTGTTGTAATATTGATCCCAGGTAATGGATCGCAGGTTCCGATGGGGTAACCCCTCGGTGGGGCTCAAAGTTAGTCTCGAGCAAGGACGCCAGCACTATTCCCAAAACAATCGCAGCTGCCGCAAGATATGAGATAGATTCCAGTTTACCCGATCCCGTCCCGTCCCCCCCCCCCCCCCCCCCCCCCACACACACACACATACACACACAAAAAAACAGAGGAAATTTACACGACCTTTTTAAAACACACCAAAAATAACAAAAATGGAGTATAAACAGACAGACCGTTGGCGAGGCTGCCATCATTGATGGCGCCACCCGGTGGAGGTTTTCCACTTTGGTGGCAAGAACAGGAAGGCAGATTATTATCTAAATGGTGGCAAATTAGGAAAACGGGACGTACAACGAGATCTGTGTTTCCTTGTTCATCAGTCACTGAAAGTAAGGATGCAGCAACCGCAAGCAATGAAGACATCTAATGGCATTTGGGCTTCATAACAAGAGGATTTGAGTTCGACGCAAATAGGTCCTTCTGCAGTTGTACAGGACGCTAGTAAAACCGCAGTTGACGTATTATGTGCTGCTTTCGTCTCCAAATCTGAGGAAGGACTTTATTGTTATTGAGCGAGTGCAGCTTAGGTTCACGAGGTTAATTCCCAGGGTGGCGGGACTGTCATATTTCGAAAAGAATGGAGCGACTGGGCTTGTTTCCATTGGAAATTGGAAGGATGAGAGGGATCTTATTCAAACATATAAGATTATTAAAGGATTGGATGTGCTAAGGGCACGAAATATGTTCTCGAAGTTGGGTAAGTCCAGAACCAGCGGCCACAGTTAAAGTGTAAGGGGGAGGCCATTTACAAATGGCAGGAGAAAAAACTATTTCACCCAGTGTTGTGAATCTGTGAAATTCTTTGCCTTGGAAGGCAGTGGATGCCGATTATGTGGATACTTTCAAGAGAGAGTTAGATATAGCTCTTAACGATAGCGGAGTCAAGGGATAAGCTGAGAAGGCAGGAACTGTGGACTTATTGTGGATGATCAGCCGTGATCACATTGAAGGTAGCAGCAGCAGCAGCAGCAGCAACAGCATCAGCAGCAGCAGCGCTCCTCCACCGCTCCGGACCCGGCCAGCTCCGCGACGGCAACGACCCATCCGGAAGTTCCCTGAGCTGAGTAACAGTGCAGAGTGGAGTTCCAGTACCGTGCAGCCCACGGACGACGAAGCCGAGCCTCCAGGAAGCCAGCCCGGCCGCGAGCACAGCCAGCCCGGCCGCGAAACACAAGTCAGCCCGGCCGCGAGCACAGCCAGCCCCAGCCGTGAAGCCAGCAAGCTAGCAGGCCAGCAAAGCAGCAGAAGCCAGCCCGTGAAGCCAGTAAAGCCCGTAAGGACAGCCCAAGAGGTCGCCGAGAAGTCCCAGACTACCTCTATCAAGTCCCCCCTTAACCTTCTGCGCTCCAAAGAATAAAGCCCTAACTTGCAAGGGAGCAGTGGACCAGACAGGAAGAGCGGAAGGAATTACCACTAGACAGCCAAAACAGTAGGTAATTTACGGCTGGGGTGAGTACTTTCCCATTTATAGGAGGTAGGATTATATAAATAAGGGGTGTATCAATACAGTAGGAGATTCTTAAATAGGACCAGTTAATTACTTATATAAGATGGGCGGTCAGGAGATGTGCCAATACTGCGAGATGTGGGAATTTGTCGACACCATTGATGTAGAAGATCCCTACAGCTGCAGTAAGTGTTTGAGGCTAGAGGAACTCCAGCTCCGCATTGATGAGCTGGAGACCCAACTTCATACGCTGCGGTACATCAGGGAGGGGGAGTATTACCTGGATGTTTTGTGCCAGGGGATGGTCACACCGACCAGTTTAACTAATTCAGTAGGCAGTGAGCAAGGAAAGGAAGGTGTGGCCATAAGCGAGGCAGGTAGGGGGAACCAGGAGGAGATGCGGCAGGAGCCACAGCCCTTGTCCCTGACGAGCATGACCGAGGCTCTTACTCAATGTAAGGACGGGCTCAGGGGCTGTGGGAGGGATGAGCAACCTGGCTGCAGCACCGTGGGTCAGGAGGCCATTCAAGAGGGGGGAGTTAGAAGAAATGCCGTAGTGATAGGGGATAGTATTATTCGGGGGGTAGATAAGGTTCTCTGCGGCCAGCAAAAACATGTCCCGAAGGCTGTGTTGCCTACCCGGTGCTAGGGTTAAGGATATCTCTGCGATGCTGGAGAGAAATTTGCAGAGGGAGGGGGAGGATCCAGTGGTCGTGGTCCATGTGGGGACCAATGACATAGGAAGGACGAGGAAGGAGGATCTGCTGAAGGAGTTTGAGCAGTTAGGGAATAAATTAAAAAGCAGAACCTCGAGGGTACTGATCTCCGGATTGCTACCTGAGCCACGGGCCAAATCGGCGAGGGTACGTAAAATTAAGAAGCTAAATGCGTGGCTCAAAGACTGGTGTGGGAATAATGGGTTTGGTTTCTTGGGCCACTGGCACCAGTACTGGGACAGGGGGGATCTGTTCTGTAAGGACGGACTTCACCTGAACGGTGCTGGGACTGGGGTCCTGGCAAATCATATAACTAGGGCAGTAGAGAGGTCTTTAAACTAAGTAGCGGGGGGGAGGTATCAAGGGGGGTAATAACGGCAGGGGTAGAGGAAATAGAGCAGGGTATCAGTGGGGAAGCGGAAAGTCAAAATGTGACAGGAGACAGAATGTGTGAAGATAAAGCTTTAGATGTAAAAGGGGCAAAAACGGAAAGGAAGGGTAGTAAAAATCATCTGAAAGTGCTTTATCTAAATGCACGGAGTATTCGTAATAAGATAAATGAATTAACGGTGCAATTAAGTATATATAGTTATGATATCGTGGCCATTACGGAGACATGGCTGCAAGGGGATCAGGACTGGGAGTTAAATATAGAGGGGTACTCGACAATTAGGAAATATAGACAGGAAAGAAAGGGAGGAGGGGTGGCCCTTTTAATAAGGGAGGGAATAACGGCAATAGAGAGGAAGGATATTGCGTTGAAGGATCAGGATAGTGAAACAGCTTGGGTACAGATAGAGAATAATAAGGGGAAAAAAACACTAGTGGGTGTAATTTATAGACCTCCAAATAGCTGTGACACTGTTAGTCAGAACATAAATCTGCAAATAATTGACGCATGTAAAAAGGGAACTGCTGTAATCATGGGGGACTTCAATTTTCATATTAATTGGGCAAACCAAACTGGGCAGGGTAGACTAGAGGAAGAGTTTATAGAAGGTATTAGAGACTGGTTCCTAGAACAGTATGTCACAGAACCGACAAGGGGGGAGGCAATCTTGGATCTGGTCCTGTGTAATGAAGCAGGATTAATTAAAAATGTCATAGTTAGGGACTCGTTGGGAACAAGTGACCACCATATGGTCGAATTCCATATTCAAATAGAAGGGGAGCAGGTTGAAACTCAGGCTAGGGTGCTTAGTCTAAATAAGGGGGATTATGAAGGTATGAGGACTGAGCTGATCAAAGTTGACTGGGATAGCAGACTCAAGAATAAGACGGTACATGAGCAGTGGTGTACGTTTTAAGGGTATACTGTATAACCTTCAAGAAAAATTTATTCCTATGAAGAAAAAAAGGGGTAAGGGTAAGAACAGTCAGCCATGGCTCAGTAAAACTATAAAGGATAGTATTCGGCTGAAGGCAAGGGCATATAAGGTAGCCAGAGATAGTGGGAGGGTAGAGGATTGGGAAGCATTTAAAGGTCAGCAAAAAATAACTAAGAGATTAATTAAGACGGGGAAAATAGACTATGAAAGGAATTTAGCGAACAACATAAAAACTAATAGTAAGAGTTTTTATAGCTATATAAAAAGAAAAAGGGTGGCTAAGGTGAACGTTGGTCCATTGGAGGGTGAGACTGGAGAGTTGTTGGTGGGGAACATGGAAATGGCAAAGGCATTAAACGAGTATTTTGTATCAGTCTTCACCATAGAAGACACAAAAAATATTCCAACGCTGGATAAACAGGGGGCGGTAGGAATGGAGGAGCTAAATACTATTAAGATCACCAAGGAGGTGGTATTAGGGAAATTAATGAGACTGAAGGAGGATAAATCCCCTGGGCCTGATGGATTACATCCAAGGGTCTTGAGGGAGATAGCGGTGGGGATTGTGGATGCATTGGTGATAATTTTCCAAAACTCCCTGGAGGCAGGAACGGTCCCAGTGGATTGGAAAATGGCCAATGTAACACCTATATTTAAAAAAGGAAGTAAACAGAAGGCGGGTAACTATAGACCGGTTAGTCTAACATCGGTGGTGGGTAAAATGTTAGAGACAATTATTAAAGAAACACTAACGGGGCACTTGGATAAACATGACTTCATCGGACAGAACCAGCATGGTTTTTTGAAGGGGAAGTCCTGTTTAACGAATCTGCTCGAATTCTTTGAGGAAGTAACAACCCGGGTGGATAAAGGGCAACCGGTGGATGTGGTATACTTGGACTTCCAAAAGGCTTTTGACAAGGTGCCACATAAGAGACTATTGCTAAAAATAAAAAATTATGGGATTGGGGGTAATATATTAGCATGGGTAGAGGATTGGCTAACAAATAGGAAGCAGAGAGTGGGGATAAATGGTTCATACTCGGGATGGCAACCGGTAACTAGCGGGGTTCCGCAAGGGTCGGTGCTGGGACCCCAGTTGTTCACAATTTATATAAATGATTTGGAGGAGGGAACCAAGTGTAATATATCAAAATTTGCGGACGATACAAAAATGGGAGGAAAAGTAGGGGATGAGGAGGATAGGAAGAGTCTGCAAAAGGATATAGATAAGCTAGGTGAGTGGGCAACAACTTGGCAGATGAAATTTAATACTAATAAATGTGAAGTCATTCACTTTGGGAAAAAAAATGATAGGGCAAGTTATTTTCTAAATGAGGAGGAGCTGCGTTGTAATGCAACGCAAATGGATCTAGGGGTATTAGTACATGAATCACTGAAAGTTAGTATGCAGGTGCAGCAAGCAATCAGGAAGGCCAATGGAGTTTTGGCCTTTATTGCTAGGCGGATTGAGTATAAAAACACGGAGGTCTTGCTGCAGCTGTACACAGTATTAGTGAGACCACATTTGGAATACTGTGTACAGTTCTGGGGTCCATACTTAAGAAAGGATGTACTAGCCCTGGAGGCAGTGCAGCGAAGGTTTACAAGATTAATTCCTGCAATGAGGGGATTGACATATGAGGAAAGGTTAAGTAGGCTGGAACTCTACTCTTTGGAGTTTAGAAGAATGAGAGGCGATCTCATTGAAACATATAAGATCGTGAGGGGCCTTGATCGGGTGGATGCACCGAGGATGTTCCCAATGATCGGGGAAACTAGAACTAGGGGACATAGTTGCAGAATAAGGGGGGGCTCTTTTAAAACTGAGATGAGGAAGAACTTCTTCACCCAGAGGGTGGTTAATTTATGGAATTCACTGCCCCAGGGAGCAGCGGAAGCAGAAACTTTAAATATATTTAAGACTAAAATAGATGGTTTTTTAGCTGCCAAGGGGATAAGGGGCTACGGGGAGAGGGCAGGGATATGGACCTAGGTATGGTTAGTATAGTAAGACCTGAGTGATCTCCTGGACAAGTGTCGATCGCCTGGATTGGGATCGGAGAGGAATTTCCCGGATTTTTTTTCCCGAATTGGACCTGGGTTTTTATCCGTTTTTTTGCCTCCCCCAGGAGATCACGAGGTTCTTGGGGTGGAGAGGGGTGATAGCGGTAAAAAGGGGAGGGTAGTGTCTTGTGTTCTGTGTCTTGTGTCTACTGTTTGTGGGTAAGTGTGTCTGTTTAGTGTTCAGCCATGAGCGAATGGCAGTGCGGGCTCGACGGACCTGGTGGTCTACTCTCGCACCTACTTTCTATGATTCTATGATTCTATGAATGGAGATGCTGGCTAGAAGGGCCAAATGGCCTACTCCCGCACCTATTGTCAATTGTCGAAATCGAGAGGCCTTGTGAATGTCATTCTGAAGAATGATTCCGATCCGAATCGTCACGCATTCATTCGCTCCAGAGATTCTGCCTGTCCTGGTGTTAGCCTCATCTACGGTGGACGAGGGTAACCTCCGTTAGGGAAACCTCCACCATTGATGAGGCTCGCACCAGGGTCTCTTCCATACCCCGCAACACTGCTCTCTCTCCCCATCCCCGCACTCGCAACAAGGGCAGAGTCCCTCTAGTCCCCATAGTCCTCACCTTTCACCCCACCAGCCGTCACATACATAGAAACATAGAAACATAGAAATTAGGTGCAGGAGTAGGCCATTCGGCCCTTCGAGCCTGCACCGCCATTCAATATGATCATGGCTGATCATCCAACTCAGTATCCCGTACCTGCCTTCCCTCCATACCCCCTGATCCCCTTAGCCACAAGGGCCACATCTAACTCCCTCTTAAATATAGCCAATGAACTGGCCTCAACTACCCTCTGTGGCAGAGAGTTCCAGAGATTCACCACTCTCTGTGTGAAAAAAGAAAAAAAAAAAAAAAAAAAAAAAAAGTAATCTCCGTCAGTTTCGCCACCTCCAACGTGACTCCACCACTCGCCACATCTCCCACCAGGTCTGCCTTTCACATAGACCGCTCCCTCCGTAACTCCCTTGTCAATTATTCCCTTCCCTCCCGTTCCACTCCCTCTCCGGGCACTTTCCGTTGCAATTGCAAAAGATGCAACACTTGTCTCTTTACCTCCCCCCTCGACTCCATTCGAGGGCCCAACCAGACGTTCCAGTTGCGACAGAGGTTCACCTACATCTCCTCCAACCTCATCTATTGCATCCGCTGCTCTGGAGACCAAGCGGAGGTTGGGCGATCGTTTCGCCGAACGCCTCCGCTCGGACCGCATTAACCAACCTGACCTCCCGGTGGCTCAGCACTTCCACTCCCCCTCCCATTCCGCATCCGACCTCTCTGTCCTGGGTCTCCTCCATGGACAGAGCGAGCAACACCGGACGTTGGAGGAACAGCACCTCATATTCCGCTTGGGGAGTCTGCATCCTGCGGGCATGAACGTTGAATTCTCTCAATTGTGTTTGCCCTTGCTGTCTCCTCTCCTTCCTCAGCCCTCGGGCTGTCTCCTCCCTTCCTTCAGCCCTCGGGCTCCTCCTCCTCTTTTTTCCTTTCTTCTACCCACCCCCTCCCCATCAGTCTGAAGAAGGGTTTCGGCCCGAAACGTTGCCTATTTCCTTCGCTTCATTGATGCTGCTGCACCCGCTGAGTTTCTCCAGCATGTTTTTGTGTACCTTCTTCTGTATTTTGTTCTGTTCTGGAGCGCTGTCCTCTTTAATCCCCATTCATGCCTCTTCAAACTCCTTCGGTTTCATCTCTTTTATCAAGATCTTTCATTTCCCCCTCATAGGTTTTCATTTATTGAGGGTCGTTCGCCTTGTTGTTTTGTGTAACTTGTTTTAGTTGGAAGCAATTGTGTATTTTGTTTTTTACTAAGTGGACAATTAGCCGTACCAGAAATGTCAGATTCTCTACTACAACAATAGGATTGATGACAGAAACGAGATGGTAACCAAACGTACATGATCAAATAAACATGATATATTTAAATGCGCACATAATTGGTGAAATATTTCTTTATCTTTTCATTTCAAATGAGCAACTGGAGCGCAAATGAGAGCCTCCGTCTGTTTTACTAGAGATATTGTATCATGCCAGTCAAATTTCCATGAACTGTCTCAAAATGTTTCATCCTTTGCTCGGGCTATCAATATTAAAAACCGATCGGGTTTTAAGAGCATACTGTGTGTTGAACCGTTTCAATGAAATAAAAATAAATATATTTTTTAAATTCCTTTTCGTAATGATTCAAATGGCCTGTGTAGCGACTCCGCCTTATTTTGTGGCTGCCAGTCTTAAAAATATGCGGCACTTATAGTATTGTTAAAAAAAAAGCAGAGGTTCTCGTATCTGTGGGAGAGTCCAGGAATAAACGTTAGAGCCTCAAATTTAAGGACGTTCGTTTCGGAACGAGATGAGGAGGAATTTCTTTAGTCAGTAGGTGGTGAATCTGAGGAATTATTTGCCACAGAACGGTGTGGAGGCGAAGTCAATTGACATTTTTTGAGGCGGAGATTGATAAATGTTTGATTCGTACGGGTGTCAGAGGTTACCGGGAGCGCAGGAGATTGCGGTTCGGAGGGAGAGACGGACCGCCCATGATTGAATGTCGGAGTAGATAAGATGAGACAAATGGCCTAATTCTGCTCCTATCACTTATAAACTTATCACATCATCCGATATTCCACTTTGTCCATTGGCAGTTTCCTGTCGATGTGCAACTCTCTGTTGCCCTGTGCAGAAAACGAGCTATCTCGTTGATATCTAAGATTTCAGCAGACGGTTCCGCGCATTATAGATGGATCAGGTCCGATTGCTTGATCTTAGTTCTGTTCTATACCCCGGCATGTACCATTAGAATAGACACGTTGTGGGCTAATGACCCAATCTCTTGCTTAGCTTATTCTTCATGAATCTCAAAATGTCAATTTGCAACGGAGCATTGCCAAATTCAGCCGTCCTGTCATTCGGACACTTATGACATGCAAACTTTCTACATTTAATATCTTGTGTTCACTCGATTTGAATCGTGAACAAGGAGAAGGATTATGAACATGCAATTAGTCACGAGGTGTCATGTCCAACGCATTGCACACAGTATTTTATTTATCGCTTTTCCACCAGTGCAGCATCCATCCGCACGAGGTGATTCACTGGGATACATGTTTTGTGCTCCACTCTCTGGTGTCTATCTGCAAAATATGTGATATGGGCGCTAGTGACACAAACATCGAGACATCATATCAATGCAAATAAACATTATCATCCCTAACATTCTCCTTTCCAGCTTGTCCGTCCGCACCGGCAGCCTGATGAAGGACGCGCTCCAATAGATCGCCAATCCAATTGCACCACAATTGTTACTTGTCCCGCAGAGTTCGTGCAGCACGTTGGGATTTGCCCACTTATACGTAGACAATAAGTGAAGCTTATGGCCGGGAACATTATTTCGTAGAGAGTCTATCCTAAATGTTTATCTTCTCTGTGTTATGGTTTAATGACGATGCAATGAACTTTAGAGGTAAATAAATCCGGACTTTTAGCTGGCTTCCGACAGGTGTTCGGCATATAATTAATTCAACTAAACTCTGAATATTTTCGTTTCAAAGGTAGCCTGGGAGCAAAAATAAAATTAATGAAGATAATCTACCACCCTTACCAACGTTCTCTGAACCGTCTCACAGTATTTCCTCCTTTGCTGAGGCTGTCAAACATCCATTCAACCGTGGCCTTAAGATCACCCTGTGCATTAAAACTAGATGTTCAAACCTTCATACTGTGGCGTCAAAAGTAAAGTCCATTTCCCTTTCGGCATGAAACACTGAACTCCCGTTGTGTAATGACTCCTGAGTAGTGACTGTGTGGCGTCCCCCCAAAAGCATACGCGGATACATTGACATAGACAAAGAGTGGACAACTTCCCACATCTCGCTATGTACAGTGATATTTTACTGACTATGTACACTTGTCTATTGCCCTGTTCAGAAGATGAGCTCTCTCATTTATATCTAAAATATCGCATTGTATTTTCAGTTCTGCTATACGCATCGCAAAAAGATGAGTCCATGACAATCATCCAGATCTGTGACGACGCTTTGCCGTTTTGAATTGACAAGTTTATGCCCATATGATCTTCACCCACGATTAGCTAATACTATTGTAATGTACATATGTCAATCTGCATCATCGCGTTGCTTAATGCAGCAGACCGTTCATGAGGACCTTGGTTATGTATGCGGTTTTGGTCTTCTAATTTAAGTAATTACATTCGTATATTGAGGTCGTGCAGCGTAGGTTCACCAGGTTAATTCCCGTGATGGCAGTACTGACAGACGATGAAAGAATGGGTCAACTGGACTTATACTTACTGGTATTTAGACGGGTAACAGGGGATAATTTGCTTATATAAGGTCCCCTCTCACCCGTCTCAATACCAGTGAGTATAAGCCCAGTTGATCCCTTCTTTCATCAGGGTGGGGTGGAGGAGAGGAGCGAGAAGAGGGCGAGGGCATATGAGAGGAAGGGAATGTTTGGGGGTTGAGGGGAAATGAGTCTGGGTCCATCGGTGAGTGGAGGAATATTGCGTTGAGGGAACGGGGTGCGTTGGCGAATGGGTGAGTGGTTAAAACGAGTTGCGTTGGGGGAATGGGCGAGTGGTGGAATATTCCGTTGGGGGAACGGTCCCAACGGGAACCAGCTGGTTCCAATTGGTCTGGTAAGCAAATAACATTCTTATTGGATTGGACAGGCTAGAAGCAGGAAAATTGTTCCCAATGTTCGGTGAGTCCACAACCAGGAGTCAGTTTAAGAATAAGCGCTACGCCGTTTAGGACTGAGATGCCACGTAAGGCATTAAGAGTTTTCAAGAGAGTTACATTTAGCTCTTCGGGCTAATGGAATCGGGAGATATGGGGAAAGCAGGAAAGGGATACTGATTTTGGATAATCAGTCATGATCATATTGAATGGCAGTGCTCGGCCCAAGGGTCGAATGGCCTATTCCTGCACCCGTTTTCTATGTTTATGTGTTTAGGAAGTGCAAACACTCTACAAATACTGGCACCTACCCTATCGGTTCGAACTGCGAACAAGCACGGGGTCTCGACCCATCCTTCGCTCCATAGATGCTGCCTCAAACGCTGAGTTTCTCCAACATTTTGTGTGGACCTAGTGTTAGGAATGGTCTTTTGTCACCTGGTTTCAGAACTATACACAGTAGAGTTAATATTTAACCTGTTCTAGTTTTTTCGCTACGTCAGTAAATAAATGATCTACCAACTGGGAATTTATCTTGTATTTTGTGTCGTACAGTGGTCTGTTTCAACCAGGGCGGAACATGTCTGGCATCTTGCCCCAGTGTTTGGACGGAAGTCGGAACATGCCTCCCCGCGAAGAAATGTTGCACATTTAATGGGGAATGAATCTTTAACATAGAAACATAGACACATAGAAATTAGGTGCAGGAGTAGGCCATTCGGCCATTCGATCCTGCACCGCCATTCAATATGATCATGGCTGATCATCCAACTCAGTATCCCGTACCTGCCTTCTCTCCATACCCTCTGATCCCCTTAGCCACAAGGGCCACATCTAACTCCCTCTTAAATATAGCCAATGAACTGGCCTCGACTACCCTCTGTGGCAGAGAGTTCCAGAGATTCACCACTCTCTGTGTGAAAAAAGTTCTTCTCATCTCGGTTCTAAAGGATTCCCCCCTTATCCTTAAGCTGTGACCCATTGTCCTGGACTTCCCCAACATCGGGAGCAATCTTCTTGCATCTAGCCTGTCCAACCCCTTAAGAAGTTTGTAAGTTTCTATAAGATCCTCTCTCAATCTCTTAAATTCTAGAGAGTATAAACCAAGTCTATCCAGTCTTTCTTCATAAGACAGTCCTGACATCCCAGGAATCACTGGTGAACCTTCTCTGCACTCCCTCTATGGCAATAATGTCCTTCTTCAGATTTGGAGACCAGAACTGTACGCAATACTCCAGGTGTGGTCTCACCAAGACCCTGTACAACTGCAGTAGAACCTCCCTGCTCCTATACTCAAATCCTTTTGCTATGAAAGCTAACATACCATTCGCTTTCTTCACTGCCTGCTGCACCTGCATGCCTACTTTCAATGACTGGTGTACCATCCCACCCAGGTCTCGCTGCATCTCCCCTTTTCCTAGTCGGCCACCATTTAGATAAAAGTCTGCTTTCCTGTTTTTGCCACCAACATGGATAACCTCACATTTATGCACATTATACTGCATCTGCCAAACATTTGCCCACTCACCCATCCTATCCAAGTCACCTTGCAGTCTCCTAGCATCCTCCTCGCAGCTAACACTGCCCCCCAGCTTAGTGTCATCCGCAAACTTGGAGATATTGCATTCAATTCCCTCATCCAGATCATTAATATATATTGTAAATAGCTGGGGTCCCAGCACTGAGCCTTGCGGTACCCCACTGGTCACTGCCTGCCATTGTGAAAAGGACCCGTTTACTCCTACTCTTTGCTGAATGGAATTCAGTTTCCATTGGGTCTAAGATCAACTGATTGTCATGAGCAACAGTGTGAGAAGCTGAATTATTAAATATTAATTGCACGATCAATTGCACCCAATTATTCACAATATAATAAGAATTTGGAAACAAATAAAAATATCCTTGAAATTAAATAATTTATCAGTACTAACCCCACTATTGAACAACCCCGCATTCAAACCTTCTCTCATCGACAACACATATCAACAATGGGATAGACTGGGGATTAGGAAAGTAGGGGATATGTATGAAGTGGGCAAACTGTTATCATTTCAACAATTAAAATTAAAATTTAAATTGAAGGATAATCAATATTTTAAATATATACAGGTATGTGACTTTATGAAGAAATATACACATAGATTTCAAACTATATTTTTAGATCCTTTAGAAGAAGCAATGAATATTAAGGCTGATTCACAAAAATTAATATCATACTTTTATAATAATATATTAAATAGAGAATCACCCTCAACAGAAGCATTAAGGGAAGATTGGGAACAAGAGCTAATGATAAAGATCTCGAAGGATAGATGGGAAAAGTATTTGATGAATACACATAACTGTTCTATTAATGCAAGACATAATTTAATTCAATTCAAATTATTACATAGACTATATTATTCAAAAACGAGGTTGAATAAATTTTATCCAAACGTCTCTCCCAGATGCGATAATTGTTTGTTTCAAAACGCTAATATAACACACTCATTTGTAGGATGTACAAAGTTGAATAAATTTTGGAGTGATATATTTGATATATTTACAAAGATTTTCAAGTCAAGAATAGAACCCAAAACGGAATGAATTATATTTGGAATAATAGGAGAAGATACCAATTTAAATAAAGATCAAAATGTTTTTTTTAATTATGGGTTAATAATTGGAAAGAAATTGATACTTAAATTTTGGAAAAATACAACCACACCAACTGTTAAATGGTGGATTAGGAATATGATGGACATAGCACGCCTTGAAGAAATGAGACTCCGACTAATAGATAAATATGACCAATTCTTAAGGAGTTGGTCTCCTTTCATCGACTTTTTGGAATCATGTGATGCAGCGGTACCGTAAGGATTGCTGATTTCAGTTCATGACGCGGATAGATCTACATCTCCGAATACAGATTTGAAAAATTCTCTTTTAAGGGGCCTTCTCTTCTATTTCTACTTTCCACTTTCTCTCTTCCTTTTTTT
The DNA here is from genome assembly GCF_028641065.1 of Leucoraja erinaceus. Lineage (NCBI taxonomy): Eukaryota > Metazoa > Chordata > Chondrichthyes > Rajiformes > Rajidae > Leucoraja > Leucoraja erinaceus. The sequence continues at coordinate 25,209 of NW_026576212.1, read as the reverse complement.
ATTTTTTATATACACACTTCACGTTTTTCTACTCTCTACCATCTATTTTTCCACTTTTTCCCCTTTCTATTGTTTTCTTTTTCTTGTCCTGCTTACTTCCTTCTTATAACATAAAACTAGAGGTTGTACATAGAATGGATTACGGTATTACATAGTTGGCACCTAAAATTAGGTGCCACTGTACTGTTTTGTGCTGTATTAACTTCTAATAAAATAAACAAAAAAAAAACAAAAAAAAATTGCACGATCACTGCTTCACTTTTCCTTAAAATTATTTTGCAATGGCCACTCGGAATATAGTTTATCAGGAGAAAACTGAGGATTCCGAACAATAGCCTGCAGTGCAGCACGCACATACACTGGGCGTCCATGATTGAAACCCGGGTTTTGTGCTCTGCTCTCCGGGGTTGATCTGCAAAATCTTCGACTTTGTTTTCACTGAAACTGACCTGCCATCGAGAGAGCATCCCTCCTTTAAAATCGGCCACGTTTTTGCCTGCCGTTACACCTATACTTTTCCCAAACTCACTGTCCTATTTTGACAAGCAATGTGATTTGATCATAGATCCGCAAACGTGGTGTAACGATGAGATCTGATGATAGAAAAGGCTTTGGTACATTGGCCTTCATCAGTGTAGAAGTTGGGATGTTGTGTTATAGTTGAAGAAGAACACGGCGACGCCCTATTTGGACTATTGGGTTGCGTTGTGACCACTGTATTATCAGAAAGACGCCATGAAGCTGGAAAGAATGCAGTGAAGATGTCCAATGATGCCTTAACGATTCATGGGCCACATCCATGTGGAGATTGAACATGCTAGGACTTCATTTCTCGGAGAGCTAGTGTCTAAGAACTCAGCTAAACGAGGCGGATACATAAATTAGGGGGATTGGCGGGAAGATGGCACCGTGTTTTACCCAAGATGTGGGACTTGGGAACCAAATGACATAGATGTATGAGATTGGAAATATTTATTAATGTGAGCACGGTGGCGCAGTTGTAGAGCTGATGACTGACATCGCCAGAATCCCTGGTTAGATCCTGATCACGGGAGCTGTCTGCACCGATTTCATATGTTCAAGTGTGACCAAGTCGGCGGTCAAGTGTGACCAAGGCGGCGGCGGCGGCAGCAGCAGCAGCAGCGGAGACCTGACTCGGCACCGAGGCTGTGGCGGCCGCAGCGGCGGCAGCAGCGGAGACCTGACTCGGCCCCGAGGCTGTGACGGAGGAGGCGGCGGCGGAGACCTGACTCGGCCTCTGAGCTGTGGCGAGGCAGCGACCACCCGCGGAGTTTGAACCGTCGCCTCGGCGCAGAGGGAGAACAAAGAGGGAAGAGCCAGAGACTTTAAGATTTTGCCTTCCACCACAGTGAGGAGGTGTTTGGTGAACTCACTGTGGTGGTTGTTAAATTTGTGTTGACTATGTGTTTTGTCATTTTTTTGTAAATTATATGTATGACTGCAGGGAAACAGAATTTCGTTCAGACCGAAAGGTCTGAATGACAATAAACGAGCTAATCTAATCTAATCTAATCTAATAAATCTGTTTTCCATAGGTATTCCGGGTCCCCCCCACACTACAAAGACTTGCAGGATTGTTGTTAATTGGTTTGGTTAGAATAATAAATTTTCCCTAATATATTGGACAGTACGAATGTATAGTGATCAATTGTCAGCGTGGATGTGGTGGGCCGAAGGGTCGTTTCCACTCTGTACCTCTAAACAGAGAACTCCGGAGAGCAGAGCACAAAACCCGGGTTTCAATTATGTAAATATAATTGAGAGGTAATGTTTGAAGGAGAAGGTGAGTACACGAAACGAGCTGCGAAAGAATGTAGTTGATTTATGTACTGTAACAGCATATAAAAGACTCACCGCGCGGCCTATGTTTAAGAGTGGTTGAAAGAGATATGGTCGAAATGCCAGAAATTACGATTAGTCTACATAAAGCAAATAGTACGGCATGTTGGAATTCGGCAAAATGGCCCTTTTCAGTGTTGTCTGTTTATGACTACTACTTGACTTCCTTCATGTTCCATTGAGTTGCGCCCTGAGAAACTAGAGGATAGTAATGCGTTATATCGGATGACGTGGAACATGGCCTACTTCTTTCTTGGTGGGGTTTATACTGCTTTCGAAACGTGCCTAGCTCTATGTGTTTCCCTGCCCCATTATTATAACCTTATGACTTTTCCCAGTATCGCTATATGAGTGATTCCCATGACCCCAGGCTCGACAGGCCGAGATGCAACGCGGCTCGACACCCTCCATTGTTCTGTACTGAAATAAACGAGGGTAACCAGGCTGATATTTTGGAAACTGCATCTTCAGAACGGAGCACGTTATTCGGACACTAAGATGGATAATTCCATTAATTTTACCTAATATTTCACAAGTGCCATGGAATGCAAGGTTCAAGAATTGGCCGCGCATTGGGGCACGTGTACAATGTTTGCCTCATCATCCCACATCCGGCTTCGATGCTGAGCTCGGGTGCTGTTCTTTGCCGAGTTTGCACATTCTACCTTTAGCTACTTTGTTTTTATACGGATGTCCCGTTTTCCTCCCACCACCTAAATATGGGTAGGTTTGTAGGTTAATTGGACTCTGTAAATTTCCCCTCGTGCGAAGAGAAAATTGAAGAGAAAGTGGGATGGCATGAAACTAGTTTGAAAGCGTGATCGATCGTCAGCGTGCACTCGGTAATCTGACGGTCCTGTTTCGATGCTCTCTTCTTTTAATATAGAACTGTGACCAATCCATGTTAATCAGCCACGGAGAATATGACAAGTTGTCTAATTTTAGCCCTTTTACCGAATGGTCAGAAGTAATAATTCTGGCCACTTCAGGCCGACAGGCGAAACATCAATGAAGGGAAGAAGGGTTTCGGCCCGAAACGTCGCCTATTTCCTTCGCTCCATAGATGCTGCTGCACCCGCTGAGTTTTGTGTACCTTCGATCTTCCAGCATCTGCAGTTCCCTCTTGAACATATCAATGAAGGGAAGTCGCTTTCGGAATTGGATCGAGGTGTCACGGATTACCGGTGAAAGCAGGAGAATAAGGTTCACATGTGAAAATAGATCAGCCACGATTGAATGGCGGGGTAGGCTTGTTGGACCGAATTGTCATATTTTCATCCTATCACTTGCAGTATAAAAATATGAACGTGTTTATATTCACTTAAATATATGTAGGACTTTTGGAAGGATCCGGTAAGGTTTTGTCGAAGCGGATAATATCGCCGAAAACTGGCTGATTTTGTGGATTGACGAGTTTATTGGTGCACTGCAGTGACATGGGTCATGGAAACATTCGACTCTCATCGTAATCATGAACTGAATCAAACTTTATTAGCCAAGTATGTTTCGCAAATACGAGAAATTTCATTTGCCGTATAGTCATTCCAATAAGAAGCAACAGGATGCACAAAATACATTTTAACATGAACATCTCCGCATTCATCACTGTGATGGAAGGCGAACACAGTTTACTTTCTCCTTTCTTTGTCCTCCAACGGTCGGGGGCCGCTAACCTTCTATTGACGGGATGATCATACTCTCTAGGCTGTGGGCGGGACTTCTTATTCGGGGGGGATTAAACTCCTTAATAGACGGGGGGAATCAGGGACAAATGAGAATAAAATACTCTTGAATTGACTCTTGATGTTAGGGATGTGAGAGGAAACTGGATCACCCGGTGTAAAACAAGTCAGACTTTCACCTCTGTTTACTGATGTACACTTATGGGACCATCTGTTGGGCTTTGTTATCGACTAACACTGACGATGAATATTCTGACAGCGGCGAAAATAGGTGACGAAATCTCTATGATAACAACATGTTCTGAAACATGGACTCAGGACTGAGGTTGGGGGAAGTACTTGGGGAGTGTTGGAATAAGGCATGGGCTGCGCATTGTGTTCTGTATGTAAATATATTAGACATTTAAGATGTGAACTATTATTGTATTCGTTCAAGTCATAGCGTGATCCAGCGTGAAAAAGACTCTTCTGCCTAATTTGCCCACACCGGCCAATTAGTGACAGCTGCATTGTCCGCACCTGCCGCATTGCGCCAATATCGCTCAAAACCCAATGTATGTATTCATGTACCAGCCTAACAGTTTCTGAAGCGTTCGGATAGTCAATGCCCCAAGTACCTCCTCTGGCAGCTTGTCCGCCCCCCCCCCCCCCCCCCCCCCCCCCCCACCCGCACCAGCCTTTCAATGAAAAGGGTACCCCTCAGTCTCCAATGACATATGTTCCACTCCATCTTAAAGCTATCTCCACCGGACATTAATTTAACTACAGTGGGCAAAGGACTGTGCATTTACCCGATCTATTCCTCTCATGGTTGTATGCTCATCTCTAAGATCATTCTCCATCCTCCTGCACTCCAATGATTAGAGTCCCATCCTAGTCAACCTCTCCATGTAGTTCAATCTCTCGAATATTGGCATCCAATAAATCGTCTCTGTACGCTATCCAGCATGACAACATATTTCCTATAACATGCCGCCCAGAACTCCACACAATGGCGACTTGCATCGGCTTGCACAACTGCACATGCCCTCCCAACAATACACAATATTCTGAGCATTGAAGGCCAATTTTCCAAATACCTTTCTGACCAACCTATTTAGCTGCAATTCCTCCAAGTAAACATGCACCAGCACTCCAAGTTTTCTCCGCTCTTCACAAACTCTCCAGAGCCTGACCATTCAATGTATAGGTCCTGTCCATGTTACACTTTCCATATGTGTATACATCACTTCACATTTGTGTGCGAGTCTCAAGGATGGTCTGTTGCCTCCCTGGTGCCATGGTTCAAGATGTCTCTGACCGACTTATGGTCATCCTCGAGAGGGAAGGTGAGCAGCAGGAAGTAATTGTGCATTCAGGCACAAACGACGTCGGGAAGAAGAGGAATGGGGTTCCGCAACGTTTGTTTAGATAGTTAGGAGGCAGTCTGAAAAGCAGGACTTCTAGGGTAATTATTTCTGGTTTGGTTCTTGTACCTCGTGTTTGTGCGGGCATGGACATTGAAATGGGGGTTCCGAAAGAGCGGGTGGTGCTGGAAGCAAGGAATAAGATTTATCGACCACTTGGACTTCTTCTGGGTTAGGGGTGACATGTACTAAAGGGACGGTCTACACCTTTGTAGCGGGGGGGGGGGGGGGGGGGGCACCTGCTACGCAGATTTGCTGGGTAGTTTTAAACTAAATCGAGGGGGGAAGTGGGTAACAAATTGGGAATATGAAGATGGAGTTAAAGGGGAAGTGAGTACAAGAACTCTTACAACAGACTCTCGACAATGGGCAGAAAATTTCGAGAAGGGGTAAGAGAGTAAGGTCAGGGGCAACAGTGACTGGTTTGAGAGGTGAGGTGAATATTGAAAAGATCTTTTTGAAAGCGCGAAGTATAAGAAATATAATGGATGTGTTTGAGGCTCAGTTGGACATTGGCAAGTTTGATATTGGGGGAATTACTAACGCCGGTGGTGATGAAGTGCTTTGAGAGGTTGATCATGGAACTAATCAACTCCTACCTCGACAAAAACCTGGACCCACTGCAGTTCACGTACCGCCACAACAGATCAACGGTGGATGCGATCTCGCTGGTCCTCCACTCCGCACTGGACCACTTGGACAACGAAAACTCATATGTCAGGCTGTTATTCATTGATTACAGCTCGGCATTTAACACAATCACCCCCTCCAAACTGGTTACCAAACTCGCAGAACTTGGTCTCTGCGCATCCCTCTGCAACTGGATCCACGACTTCCTCATCCACAGACCACAGTCTATTCGTATTGGTGGAAATGTGTCAGCCTCGATAACAATCAGCACGGGAGCACCTCAAGGCTCCGTGCTCAGCCCCCTGCTGTACTCACTCTATACGCATGACTGCGTAGCGAACCACAGTGCGAACTCCATCACCAAGTTCGCTGACGACCCCACTATTGTGGGGCGTATCACTGATGGGGATGAGTCAGAATATAGAAGAGAGATCGAGCAACTGTCCATATGGTGCCAGCGCAATAACCTGGCCCTCAACACCAGCAAAACCAAGGAACTGATTGTGGACTTTGGAAGGAGTAGGAGGGGGACCCACAGTCCCATTTATATCAACGGGTCGATGGTTGAAAGGGTCAAGAACTTCAAATTCCTGGGCGTGCACATCTCTGAAGATCTTTCCTGGTCCGAGAACACTAACGCAATTATCAAAAAAGCTCATCAGCGCCTCTACTTCCTGAGAAGATTACGGAGAGTCGGTTTGTCAAGGAAGACTCTCTCTAACTTCTACAGGTGCACAATAGAGAGCATGCTGGCCGGTTGCATCGTGGCATCGTTCGGCAATTTGAGCGCCCTGGAGAGGAAAAGACTACAAAAAGTCGTAAACACTGCCCAGTCCATTATCGGCTCTGACCTTCCTTCCATCGAGAAGATTTATCGAAGTCGCTGTCTCAAAAAGGCTGGCAGTATCATCAAAGACCCACACCATCCTGGCCACACACTCATCTCCCTGCTACCTTCAGGTAGAAGGTACAGGAGCCTGAAGACTGCAACAACCAGGTTCAGGAATAGCTACTTCCCCACAGCCATCAGGCTATTAAACCTAGCTCGGACAAAACTCTGATTATTAAGAAACCACTTGCTGTTATTTGCACTTTACCAGTTTATTTATTCATGTGTGTATATATTTATATCATGGTATATGGACACATTTATCTGTTTTGTAGTAAATGCCTACTATTTTTCTGTGTGCTTAAGCAAAGCAAGAATGTCATTGTGCTATACAGGGACACGTGACAATAAACTCACTTGAACTTGAATTGAATTACAGATACATGGCTACTCTAGAATTTAGGAGATTGAGAGGGGATCTTATAGAAACTTACAAAATTCTTAAGTGGTTGGACAGGCTAGATGCAGGAAGATTGTTCCCGATGTTAGGAAAGTCCAGGACAAGGGGTCACAGCTTAAGGATAAGGGGGAAATCCTTTAAAACCGAGATGAGAATAACTTTTTTCACACAGAGAGTGGTGAATCTCTGGAACTCCCTGCCACAGAGGGTAGGTGAGGCCAGTTTATTGGCTATATTTAAGAGGGAGTTAGATGTGGCCCTTGTGGCTAAGGGGATCAGGGGGTATGGAGAGAAGGCAGGTACGGGATGCTGAGTTGGATGATCAGCCATGATCATATTGAATGGCGGTGCTGGCTCGAAGGGCCGAATGGCCTACTCCTGCACCTAATTTCTATGTTTCTATGTTTCTATGTTTCTAGAGGACCATGGCTGATAAATGAATATGCAGGGTTATACGTCTTAACGAACAGACATACAGGTGGGTAATGGGGGTGGGGTAGCTCTGTTCATAAGGAATGGACTTCACTCCCTTGCGAGGGGTGGCATTGAATCAGGAGATGTAGATATGGATAGGACTGAGGAATTGTAAGGGTACAAATATCCTAATGGTAGTTATCTAGAGCTCCCCAATCAGTGGCGTTGATAGAAGGTGCATGTCGAATCAAGATTCAAAATTAGCATGTCGCAAATGTGTTGCAATGGTGGTAATGGAAGATTTCAACATGCAGGTAGCCTGGGAAAACCAGGCTGCTACTGATACCCAAGAAGGGGAGTTTGTGGAGTGCTTCTGAAATGGATTGTTTAAAAAAAAAAAAATTATTTTTTATTAGAGGCGATGTACAGTAGTATAATCCGCGGCATATGACAAAATATATTGTTGTACATCTCCCACTTTAAATTTAACAAGAATGAAATAGAAAAAGAGATAACGGGCGAGAAAGAGAGAGAGTGAAATAAATAGTGAGTGTATGAGCCCCTAGACTACCAGATAGTGCAGTCCAGGAGTGAATGAGTAAAAGCCTCCAGCGAATAAGAAGACAAAAACCAAAAAAAACAAAAAAACGGGAACTTTACGTGTAGATACACCAACTTCATTTCTCACCACACCCATCACCCTGTCCGTGAATCGGTTTAATTCCAGAGTTGTGTTGCACCCTACTATACTTGTAATGAATCAATAAAAGGAGTCCATATCTTTAAAAATTGCTCTGATTTTCCTGATAAGACGAGTCTCATATCCTCAAGATGTAGCGTCTCAGACATGCTTGTGATCCACATTTTAAGCGTTGGGGTGGATGCATTTTTCCAAAATTTAAGTATATGTTTTTTTTGCCATTATCAGGCCGTAATAGAGAAAACGTCTTTCAAATATTGAAAGCAGCCACCTGGTCTTCAAAAACTAATCAATTTTGTATGGGAGTCCATTTTAGTTTTTAATAATTTTAGAAGATTTCAATGATTTCTTTCCAAAATTTATGGAGTTCTATGCAAGAGGCAAAGATGTGTGTTATAGTTGCTTCTTGAGATAAACATTTGTCGCGGATGGGAGATACATTTGGGAAAATGTTATTCAGTTTAGTTTTTGAGTAAGATAGTCTGTATAGCATTTTTAATTGGATTAGACTATGTCTTACATTAATCGAACTAGTATGTACATATTGAAGATATTTTTCCCATCTGTCTTTGGGAATTTTAAAGCTTACTTCCTGTTCCCACTCTCTTCTAATTACATCTGACGATGGAGTTTCTATATTTAGAATGATATTGTACAAGTATAATATTAAACGATACTCTGCGTTTCTATTCATACCTTCATCTAATATATCTGGCAACAGAGTTTGATATTCGTGGGTATATGTTTTCAAATAATCTCGAATTTGAAGATATCTTAAATATTGATTACCTTTCAGGCTGTGTTTTGATTGTAATTTCTGAAATTATAAAATGTTTCCCATTTCGTATAAATCTCCAACCTTTTTAATTCCTAGTCTTTCCCAATGAGTAAACGTTGTATCTATAATAGATGGTTTGAACGACGGATTATTAGCTATTGGAGAAAGAAGAGGTATATTTCTTAGTTTAAGAGTACATTTTACTTGTCTCCAAATTCGTAAAGTGCTATGAATAATCGGATTTTTCCTGTATATTGTATTCTTGAACTTTACTGGGGTGAGAAGGATCGCGCCTATATTAAAAGGCGAACAATCCTCTCTCTCCATTACTAACCAATCAACCTGTTGAGATGAATTTTCCAGCCGGTGAATTACATTTTTTTAATATTCACTGCCCAGTAATAGTACAAGAAGTTGGGGAGCGCCAGTCCACCGATTTCTTTGGGTTCACATAAATATCGTCTAGGAATACTGTATGATTTATAATCCCAAATAAAATTGTAATGTGGGAATCAAGTTAAAAAAAAAATAGGTAAATACAAGTATATCGGTATTGTTTGAAATAAGTAGAGAATTTTTGGGATAAAAAATAATTTTTATAGCATTTATTCTGCCTATTAGAGACATCGGAAGTGTTTTCCAGAATTGAATCAGAGCGTTTAATTTAGTAAGTAAAGGCAGGAAGTTTGCATTGAATAAATACTTATATTTTCTGGTTACTTGGATACCCAGGTATTTAAAATTTTCTGTAGCAACTCTAAAAGGAAAATTTAAATGTTATCAACTCTAGGGGTTTTATCGCTATGATTTCACTTTTATTCCAGTATATTGTATATCATGAGAAAGAACCACATTTCTCTATTATATTTAATATCTTTGGTATACTAGCTTGAGATTTGTAATGTCTAATAATACGTCATCTGCATAAAATGATAATTTATTATTGGAATGTTTAGTATTACAACCGTGAATATTCCGATTCGGATGCATTCTTATACTTTCCGCTAAGGGCTCTATCGCAAGAGCAAATAGCAGGGGTGATAATGCTCAACCGTGTCTATTGCCCCTGGATAAGTGAAATTTCGGAGAAAGTATGTGGTTGGTCAATATTCTAGCAGTCGGCGTATCTTATAGTAATTTTATCCATGAAATAAAGTTCTCTCCCATCTGAACTTTTTGCAGTACTGTGAAGAGGTATTCCCTGAAATGGATTCTTAGAGCAGCTTGTGCTGGTGCCAACCAGAAAGAAGGCAATCTGAATTGATTATACTTGATTAGGGAAGTAAAGGTAAAGCAGCCATTAGGAGCCACAAGTTGTAATCGCCAATTTGAGAAGGAGAAGGGAAAATCGCAAGTGTCAGGAGCTGGCCAAAGTTGACTGGATGACATCCTAGCAGGGATGACTGTGGAACAACAATAGCAAGTATTTCTGGGAATAATTGAGAAGGTGCAGAAACAAGTCAACTCAAGGACTGTATAAGAATGGAAGGTAAGTATAACGAAGCAAAGTTGAGCGGAAAGCCAGAGGATTAGGACATTTTTAAAGAGCACCGGAAGATAACTAAAAAGGCAATGCCTTTTTAAGGCAAGGTAAATATGAATTGCAAGGTAAATATGAAGTGCAAAGGGAAGCTAGCCAAGAATAAAAAGGAGGAATGCAAAATCTTAAATAGGTATTTGAAGAAGAAAAAGACAGTTAAGACAAATGTGGGTCCCTTGAAGACAGATTAATTTATTATGGGGAACAAGGAAATGGCAGATGAGTTAAACAGGTATTTTGGATCTTAGGAAGACACAAACTAACACAGTCTCTGTACTGTACACTGACAATGACAATTAAATTGAATGTGAATCTGAATCTGAAACAATCTCACAGATGCACTAGTGGCCAGATGACCGTGGGTGACGGAAGAACTGAAGGAAATTCAAATTTGTCAGGAAAAGGTATTGGGTAGACTGATGCTTTAAGGATGCAGGGTGATTTGGGTAGGTTGGGTGAGTGGGCAAAATGCATGGCAGATGCAATTTAACGTGGATAAATCGTAATCATAATCATAATCATAATCTTTCATCATTGGCCAAGTATGTTTTGCCACATACGAGGAATTGATTTGCCATACAGTCATGCCAATAAAATCAACAACACCACAACACACATTTTAACATAAACTTCCAGCACAGTGTCTCCTCCACATTCAACACTGAGATGGAAGGCAATCAAAATGTAATCTCTTCCCTACTTTATCCTCCAGCGGTCGGGGGCCCCGAGTCATTCGTTGACGGGATTATCTTGGCTCCCGCAACCGGCGATCGGCCTCGGGGCGCATCGGGGCGATCAAGCAGGCGGGGGGGGGGGGGGGGGGGGGGGGGGGGGGGGGGGGGTTTAGCTCCCTGCGCCTGGTCAGAGCCAATTGATTCTGCGACTTTGGAGCTTCCCGATATAAGCCGGTCCCTAGACTGTGAGCCAATTGATGTTGAAATACGCAGGGCGCTGTTGTAGTATTGATCCCAGGTAATGGATCGCAGGTTCCGATGGTAAGTCCACTGCCTCGCGATGGGGCTCAAAGTCAGTCTCGAGCAAGGCCGCCAGCTCTATTATGGAAAACACTCGCAGCTGCCGTAAGATTAAAGATTGAATCTAGTTTCTCCGATCCCCTCATAACAAGATGAGTTGAGTTTGGCGCACCCTTTTGCAGTTGTATAGGGCCCTAGTGAACCCACCGCTTGCGTATTCTGTGGTGTTTTGGTCTCCAAATCTGAGGAAGGACATTATTGGTATTGAGGGAGTGCAGTGTAGGTTCACGAGGTTAATTCCCGGGATGGCGGGACTGTCGTATTTCGAAACAACGGAGCGACTGGGCTTGTTTCCATTGGAAATTGGAAGGATGAGAGGGGAAAAACATATAATATTATTAAGGGATTGGATGCGCTAAAGGCAGGAAATTTGTTCTCGAATTTGGGGAAGTCCAGAACCAGGGGCCACAGTTAAGGTATAAGGAGGAGGCCATTTACATGGGAGAGGAGGAAAAACTATTTCACCCAAAGTGTTGTAAATCAGTGAAATTATCTGCCTCAGAAGGCAGTGGATGCCGATTCTATGGATGCTTTCAACAGAGAGTCAGATATAGCTCTTAACGATAGCGGAGTGAATGGATATGGGGGAAGTCAGGGACTGTGAACTTATTGTGGATGATCAGCCATGATCACATTGATTGGCGATGCTGGCTCGAAGGGCCAAATGGCCTACTACCGCACCTATTGTCAATTGTCGAAATCGAGAGGCATTGTGAATGTCAATCTGAAGAATGGTTTCGATCCGAAACGTCACCCATTCCTTCGCTCCAGAGATACTGCATGCCCTACTGAGTTACTCCAGCTTTTTTGCGTCTGTCTTCGGTATGAAGCAGAATGTACAATTCCTTTCTACATTAGTGTAAGGGTAATGTTTTTGATTTCCCGAGTGCTTTCAACACAATCCGGCCTGCACTGCTCGTGAGCAAAGTGACGCAGACGCGGCTGGATGCTTCATTGGTATCCTGGATCACCAACTACCTGACTGGACAAGCACAACATTTCAGGCTACAGAACAGTGCCTCGGACATATTGATGAACAAAACAGGGGGGCCAAGTTTGCGGTCCTCTCTACATTCTTGTTTACCATCTACGCGTGGGACATTAGATATAAATCCGTCTCCTGGCACCTGCAGAATGTTCAGATGACTCAACAATTGGGCGCTGATAAGTGAAGCAGAATACATGTTTGTTGTCAACTAATTTGTGGAGTGGTGAGGGTGAATCATCTGCAGCTCAATGCGTACAAGATTAGGGATTTTGTGGCGTTCTTATGATGAAAGGACCACCCCGTTCCCCTGTCTTCATATGTGGCGTGGATCTGCACTCTATACATACCTTGGAGTGTACCTGGACAGTAAACTGGATTGGTCCGGGAAAGCTGAGGTCCTGTACACAAAGTGACAGTGCCGGCTCTACTTTTTGAGAATGAGCTCCTTCAACGTCTGCAGAAAGATGTTGCAGAGTTTTCATCAATCGGTTGTAGCCAATGCAATCTTATTCGCAGCCGTGTGCTGGAGCAGCAACGCAAAGGATCTGGATGGAAACGGGATCAACAGACTCACCAAAGGGTCTGGCTCAATCCTGTGGACCGTGATGGATTCGTGGAGGTGGCGTTGGAGGGGAGGATGCTCCGCCAACCGCGGGGCATCCTGGACAATACAGCTCCCCGCCCCTCCATGACCACTCTGGCCAATCTGATGAGTACCTTCAGCAATAGACTGGTTCGACCAAGATGCAGGGTAGAACGCCACAGGAGATCGTTCTTCCCAGTGGCTAACAAACTACACAACTCCTCCCTTTCTGCCGTGGGGTAGACTGCGACTGACTACCCCCCCCCCCCCCCCCCCCCCCCCCCCCCCCACTCTTTGCGCATTCCCCCACTTCCATTTAATGTTTCATCTATATTGGTCTGTTTTACTGACTGTTGCCACGCATTTATTCCCTCTGGGATCAATATAAATTTGAGGCCAAGAGCTTTCTGAGACTCTCCCACTAGTGGAATCATCTTGTGCGCATCCACACTCTCCAGGCCTTTCACTTTCCGCTATGTTTCAATGAGGACCCCCTCATCCTTCCAAACTCCAGCGAGTAGAGGCCCTGTGCCTTCAAATACGCATCGTATGCTAATCATTATCGTAAACCTCATCTGGATCTTCTTCAGCACAAGCACACCCTTCATCAGATACCGAGAGAAGAATTGCTTGCAATAATCCAAATGCGGTCTCATCAGCACCTTTCAAGAATCGACTCTATCCAGGATCCCCGGCATTCCTTTCAGGTTGGGCAGAGGTTCACCTACACTTCCTCCAACCTCATCCACAGTATCCGTTGTTGAATATGTGGCTTCTTATACATCGGCGAGATGAAACGGAGACTGGGCTGAATTCCTTTGCTTAGTATGCCTGGACGTACCCGACCCCCCAGTGCTAAGCACTTTAATGCTCCTTCCCATTCCCACACTGATTTTACTTCGGAGTCACGTGAGTGACTACGTGAAGAAGGGCCGTCCGTCTGCGTGCGCGTCATTACGTCTGAACGCAACGCGCGCGACGGACCGACAGGCACTATGGCCTCCCAGCCGTCGGGATGAGCAGGTAAGGAAAGCTGAACTACCTACCTGCGTTCTTTCGGCCTTGAAGTTTTTTTCAGAGCCCAGATGTCGAGGAGTCGGCCCGCGGGGATGTCGGCTGCCGAAGACCGCAGCTTTCCAAATAGCGGGCGACGGTCTTGTTCCCGGCATTAGCGCCGACAGTAGAATCGGCAGGAGACTTTGCGCAGGAGCTGCGTGGTTGCCCTGCCAGGCGTAATGCCACCCGCAAGTCTAAACCGGTTGACTCTGATGAGTCCGGGAAAGAGGAATACCTTCCCTCAACGGAGAGCGTCTGAGGACGACTCTCCCACATGGAGCAACGCTTACCGACATTAGCGCCGACAGCAAAATCGGCAGGAGAAGTTGCTCCAACAATGATCTGCTCCAAGGGAGGGAGCAGTATTCCCAGGTACAAGCAGAAGAAATGAAGTAAGTAAGTAAGTTTTACTTATATTGCACTGTTTAAGTCAACACCAAAATGCTTTACATGAAAGGAATAATAAGCTTCCATACTAACAAACAGAAAATAAGTGCTTCTGAAAAAGTGCTTCACTGGGTGCTTCCCTGGATGGAATCTAGCTCTTGACAGCCCGGGTATTATGTAGAACCAGCAGGCAGCAGCACCTGTGTTGAGGGCTGCACAAATGCCCCCTGCTCTGAGGAGAGGAACATGTCAGCACAGATATCCTCAGGGCTGCCTACGAACCTGATTCTCAGTGGAGGGGAGTGTGACTGATCAGTAGGTAACTGATCTCGAATTTAAAGTGTGAACATACTGAAGCAAGAGCCAGCAGTTGGCAGAATAGTTACAGAGGCGACAACACACCCCACACCTCCACAGGGGGCAAGCGGTTCACTGAATCCGGTGGTAGCTTGAAAGCTGGGCACGGAAATATGATCAGAGTCGTCTTTCAAGGCAGACTGAAAATAATGGCCAGAATTGTCCTACAAGGCAGGTTCAGTATGATGAGGTGCAGACCAGACCCAAGCAGAGGTCAGGAGAAACATGGAATCCACACTTCCTTACCAGTCCTACTCCCAATCAAGGAGAGAAAAGGAACCCGCATCAGGGGTCTTTGGGCTTACCACAAGACCACCGGTAGCCATGGAGGTAGGTGGGTCTGGGTTTACTGTAACAAGGGATTGTGGAGCAGTTACATGTTGGTAATTTACACTTATGTTCTTGTTCAAAATGACAATAACATGAATTTTCAGAACTGGTTTTAAAACAGATAATAACATGTGATAATTTTTACTGCACAACATACATAGGTACCAAGCAGACTTGGAACTTCGACTGGAATTGTCATCGAGGCAGGCCCAGTATTTTTGGGCAGAACTGCCATTCAGGACATGTAATAGAATGGCCAGGTTAGAGTTTGCCAAGAAGTACTTAAAAGAGCAACAAAAGTTCTGGAAACGGTCTTCTGGACAGATGAGACGAAGGTTAACTTACACCAGAGTGATCGCAAGAACAAAGTATGGAGGAGAGAACGAACTGCCCAAGATCCAAATCAAACCACCTCATCGGTGAAACATGGTATTGGGGGTATTTCAGCCATGTATGGGTGCTCAACGTACTGGCTCACTTATTTTCATTGATAATATCCAATTACATGAACAACTTCCCTACATTGATTTGACAGCTGTTGGCATATGGTTGCCACACTTAGCCCTGATGATCGTCCGATCCCAATAAGGGGTTAAACTAGTTATTCTGCCTTACAAGTCGATGGGCTGATCTCTGTCAAAGCACCAGTAGTAGTAAAAAGGAACAGCAAGGATACAGGCACTTCAGCAAAACTGGTCTGATCGTCGATCAGCCATTCACATCAGCTTCATGTTATCCTGCATGTCCATCCACTTCATACACGCGAGGGAAAATTTACAGAGGATATTAATCCACAAAACTGCAGATATTCGGGATGTGGGAGAAAACGGGAGCACCCAGACGAACACCAGCCGGACAAAACGTGAAAACTCCACGCAGACAGCTCTCGAGATCGGTAGCGGACGCGGGTCTCAGGCGCGGCGGTAGGACACCAGGTTCTGCTCGTCCTCATCCTCATCCGACACAACGCGTTCCTGTCCCATAGATTCTGCGAATTCGCTCGGGAGATTGAAAAGTCTTTGAAGGAGTGAATAACATCCCACGGCTTTAATAGCCGGTTCAGAACTGGTTGGATTCTATGCTGGACTCTAAGGAGTTATAACTTAAATATCTTACTTTGGTGAACAAGTTAGATCAGTATTAATTACTGTTAATCAATACCAATAAAACATTATTATTAATTACTACTAATAAGAAGTTAAAGTAATACTTGACTTATGTATACTTTACCCCTAATAACTAACATTCCCAAGGGGAGAAAATTGGATTAATTTATTTTGGGCCTGTCCTGTTTACTTCCGCTTGTTTTCCCTCGTTTTTATTATAATTGTTTAAACCGCAGCTAGTATTAATGTTATCAAAAGCTACGGATGTTGTTGGATTGTTTGCCACAATAGGATGGCTTTCACTAACTGCACCGTTTAAAGTTGTAGTTTTAGTCGCTTCTTTCTTTTTCCTGCACTCTTTTAACTCTTTACCTACTTATTTAATTTCTATTTTTACTTAATTATTGAGAATTAATATCATTTTGTGAGATATATCAAACAGAATAAAAGCCCATCCACCCTCTATTCAAACAGAATGTAATGTCTAACGTGTTAAACCATTTACTTTATCACAGACCACAAGATAAGCTGCAAGACACTATCACGGAAATTGGGGGTAAAGGAATTACATTTTGTAGTTGGAATGTCAAGGGCGTTAACGAACCATTTAAAAGAAGTGAAGTACCATCACAATTAAAATCAATTAATGCTGACATAATGTTCCTGCAGGAAACCCACCTTAAAAACGCAACACATAATAGATTGAAAGGCAAATGGATTGATAAATTATATAATTCGTCATTTCCCTTTAAGTCAAGAGGGGTAGCCATTTTATTTCGTAAAGGTATACCATTTGAATATACCTCTTCTATTGTTGATTGTTATTCCAACAATGTTTGCCTATCTCATGTCTTACAATACCTGTCTCTTCTCCCTGCTCATATCAGGCAAAATATTCGGACGTGTATAAACGCACACCGCCAGATTGGAGGACAGTTTCTTCCCAGCCATTATCATCCATCCTACCTCAAACAGAGAGTCGTGCTGAACTAATATCTACCTATTTGATGTACCGCGGACTACCCTGACCTGTCTTAGCCGGCTTTATCTTGCACCAAACGTTATTGCACTTTTCCCTTCTTCCAGCAACATATTACAGGAGGAGCCAGAAAAGGGATAGAAACACGTCTTTGTCATGGAAGATCGTCTCTCTTTTAATTGCGATTTGCGAAGAAGTACCAAGGAAGTTTGATGAGGGAAATACCCTAGAATTGACGCCATGGAACGACACAGATAGTGGTAGTGGAAGGTAATATGTTTCAGAAAGATTTCTGACGTTTTCTTTTGAGAGATTGCTAAGATACTAATTCTCAAGGCAGCGGGACCAGGAATAAAAGGGTAAGTATTTATGGCGAGAGGGAAGCATTTGGAAGCATATTTGAGGGGTATTAAAAAAAAAGACGGCATCACTTATGTTCAAGGTCGACAGAGGAGTGGCGGGTGAAGGAGTGAGTGCGGGGATTGGCTGCGAAGGTAATCTTTTGGGGAGTTTCTTGCAGGAGCGGGAGATTTAAAAACCGGTCGGGGCCAGCCGGTTAGATAAGCCTTCAAGGGCGACAGAGGAGCGGCATGTGAAGGAGAGAGAGTGTGGGGATTGGCTGAGAATCAAATCTCAGAGTGTTTCAATGTGTTTTCAGTAGCGGGTGATTTAAGAACGGTGGAAGCCATCCTGCAAAACATAACTTCAAGGTCATCAGAGGAGCGACATCTTAATGAGGGAGTACGGTGATTGGTTGAGAGGGTAATCTCTTGGGAAGTGTTCTTTTATTTCGGGAGCGGGTGATTCAAAACCCGGTCGGGGCCAGCCGGCTACAGATACCTCCATAATATTTGGGACAAAGACCAATCATTTATTTATTTGTCTCTGTACTCCAGAATTTGAGATAAGTAATAGAAAATATCACATGTGATTAAAGTGCACATTTGTCAGATTTTACTAAAGGCCATGTTTAATCATGTTGACTTTACAATGTTGAAATTACAACGGTGTTTATACATTGTCCCCCATTTCACGGCACCATAGTGTTTGGGACACAGCAATGTCATGTTAATGAAAGTTGTCTTGTTTAGTATTTTGTTGCATATCTTTTGCATGTAATGACTGCTTGAAGTCTGTGATTCAACAACATTCCAATAGCCGGGTGACTTCTCTGGTGATGCTCTGCCAGGCTTCTATTGCAGCCACCTTCAATTTATGCTTGTTTTAGGGGCGAATCCCCTTCAGTTTTCTCTTCAGCTTACAACACATGTCCAGATCGGGTGATTGACTTGGGCGCTCAAGAACTGATAATGTTTAGGCTTTGAAAATCTACTTTGTTGCTTTAGCAGTATGTTTCGGATCATTGTCTTGCTGTAGAATGAATCGCCGGCCAATGAGTTGAGGCATTTGTTTGAACTTGAACAGATAGGGTGTGGCTGTACACTTCAGAATTCAATGTGCTACTACCATCTGCAGTCGTATAATCAATGAATATACGTGAGCCAATACCGACAGCAGCCATGCATGCTCAGGCCATAGCACCAACGCCACCACCACCACGATTCACAGATGAGGTGGTAATGCTTTGAATCTTGGGCAGTTTATTCTCTCCTCCGTATTTTGCTCTTGCCATCACTCTGATACAAGTTAATGTTCGTCTTATCTGTCCACAAAACCTTTTTTTTCCAGAACTGTGGTTGCTCTTTTAAGTACGTCGTAGCAAACGGTAACATGGCTATCCCATTTTTGCGGCTTTGTGGGTTGCATTTTGCAATGTAGCCTCTATATATCTGTTTATGAAGTGTTATTTGTTCACTGATGATTCAAAAATCAACAACTTACCCGTGCAGTGTGTTTCTAATCTGTGTTTGTTTAAAAAAAAATTATAATAGCGAAAATTCTTCTGTCATCAGCTGCGGTGGTCTTGCTTGGCCCTCCAGTCCATTTGGGATTAGTAAGATCACCAGTGGTCTATTTTCTTCTTAATGAAGTCCCAAACAGTTGATTTTGATAAACACAAATGTTGGCTGATGTCTCTAACAGTATTATTCTTATTTCTCAGTCTCATAATCGCCTCCTTGACTTTCATTGGGACAAATTTAGTCCTCATTTTGATAAACAGCAATGAAAATATCCAAAGGTGATTGAAAGATTGGAGGACAGATGAGATGCTGAGACCTCTCTTATGCCTGCATTGAGGAAGCAATTAGACACACCTAACCAAGTACAAATACCTGCGAAGCCATGTGTCCCAAACGTTCTGATGCCCTTACATGGGGTGGGAGGGGGTGATGTATAAAATAATATAATATAATAATGTGCACTTAACAAATGTGGGGGGTTTTCCGTCACAAATCTAAAATTGTGGAGTCCTGAGGCAAATAAATAAATGATGGTATTGTATTTTATACATCATGGAGGACATTGTATCTTCAAGGGCGCCAGATGAGCGGCAAATGAAGGAGTGATTTAAAAAACCGTTCGGGATCAGCTTGCAGAAATATCTTCAAGGTCCGCAGAGGAGCAGCAGATGAAGGAATGATTGCGGGGATTGGCTGAGAAAGTAAACTATTGGGGAGATTTTCTGTGTTTTTTCAGTGATTCTTAGATCATCTTGCACTGGAGCCTAACACAGAAAAGGCAGTTCTGGTTTTCGTTTTGACCAATGAAACGTATATCATAAGGGAACGCAACGTAATAGAAACGCTAGGAGCTGGTGACCATATTATAGTTAAGTTTTAATCTGCAATTTGAGAGGGGAAAAGATAAATCAGAATTGTCAGCGTTGCTGTTGAACAAAGGGGACGATGAAGGCATGAGGGAGGGATTGGCCAAAGTCCACTTGAAAAGGATACTAGCAGGAATTACGGTGGAAAAGCAATGACAGGAACTTCTAGACATATTCCAGAAGATGCAGGATGATTTCATTCCAAAGAGGAAGAAAGGATATCAGAGGAGTAAGAGGCAACCGTGTCTATCAAGGGAAGTTTGGGATGGAATACAACTAAAATGAAGGCTGTATAACATAGCATAGAGTAGCGGAAGCCTGAGGATTGGAAAAAATTCACAGTACGAAAGAAGAGATAAGAAAGGGGCAATACAGCGTGAAAAGATGATGCACGAGAGGAAGCTGGCCAAAAATTAAATAAAGATAGTAAAAGCTTATTTCGATATGCCAAGAAAAAAAGATTAGCAAAGCCAAAAGTGGGTCACTTGAAGGCATAAACAGGTGCAGTTATTATAGAAACATAGAAACATAGAAAATAGGTGCAGGGGGAGGCCATTCGGCCCTTCGAGCCAGCACCGCCATTCATTGTGATCATGGCTGATCGTCCCATATCAATAACCCGTGTCTGCCTTCTCCCCATATCCCTTGACTCCACTAGCCCCGAGAGCTCTATCTAACTCTCTCTTAAATCCATCCAGTGGCTTGGCCTCCACTGCCATCTGTGGCAGTGAATTCCTTGGTGAAAACGTTTTTCTCACCTCAGTCTTAAATGACTTCCCCTTTATTCTAAGACTGTGGCCGCCTGCTTCTGGACTCGCCCAAAATTTGGGAACATTGTTCCTGCATCTAGTTTGTCCAGTCCTTTTATAATTTTGTATGTTTCTATAAGATCCCCCCTCATCCTTCTAAACTCCAGTGAATGCAAGCCCAGTCTTTTCAATCTTTCCTCATATGACAGACCCGCTGCCTCAACCTCAAGGATGTAATTCCTCAAATTAGGAGACCACAACTGTGCATAGTACTCCAGATGTGGTCTCACAAGAGCGCTATACAACTGCAGAAGAACCTCTTTACTCCTATACTGAAATCCTCTAGTTATGAAGGACAACATTCCATTAGCTTTCTTCACTGCCTGCTGTACCTGTAAGCAAACTTTCAGTGACAAGGACGCCCAGGTCTCGCTGCACCTCCCACTTACCTACACTGACCCCATTGAGATAATAATCTGCCCCCTTGTTTTTGCCGCCAAAGTGGATAACCTCACATCTATCTATATTATCCTGCATCTGCCACGCATCTGCCCACTCACTCAACCTGTCCAGGTCACCCTGCAACCTCCTAACATCCTCTTCATAGCTCACACTGCCACCCAGCTTTGTGTGATCCGTAAACTTGCTAGTGTTGCTCCTAATTCCCTCTTCCAAATCATTAAGACATATGGTAAACAGTTGCGGCCCCAACACCGAGCCTTGCGGCACTCCACTCGCCACTGTCTGCCATTCTGAAAAGGACCCGTTCACTCCAACTCTTTGCTTCCGGTCTGCCAACCAATTTTCTATCCATGTCAACACCCTACCCCCAATACCATGTGCTCTAATTTTAGTCACCAGTCTCCCGTGCGGGACCTTATCAAAGGCGTTCTGAAAGTCTAGATACAGTACACCCACTGGCACCCCTGCATTCATGGTACTTGTCACATCCTCAAAAAAATTCCAGAAGATTAGTCACTCATGATTTCCCTTTCATAAATCTATGTTGACTTGGACTAATCTTTTTACTGCTATCCAAATGTCCCATTATTACCTCTTTAATAATTGACTCCAGCATATTTCCCACCACCGAAGTCAGACTAACTGGTCTGTAATTCCCCCTTTTCTCTCTCCCTCCTTTCTTGAAAAGTGGGATAACATTAGCTATCCTCCAATCCACAGGAACTGATCCTGAATCTATCGAACATTGGAAAATGATCACCAATGCGTCCACTATTTCTAGGGCCACCTCCCTGAGGACCTTGGAATGCAGCCCATCAGGTCCAGCGGATTTATCATCCTTCAATCCTATTAGCCTACCCAATACTATTTATCGCCTAATGAAAATGTATTTCTGTTCCTCTACACCCTTAGGTCCGCTGTCCTCCAGTGCATCTGGGAGATTGTTTGTGTATTCCCTAGTGAAGACAGATCCGAACTACCAATTCAACTCTTCTGCCATTTCCTTGTTGGCCATAATAATTCCATCCGTGTCTGCCTTCATGGGATCCACATTTGACTTCGCTACACCTTTTCCCTTAACCTATCTAAATAAGCTTTTACTGTCCTTCTTTTTATTCCTGGCCAGCTTCCCTTCGTACTTCATCTTTTCAGACCGTTTTACCCGTTTTGTTTCCTTCTGTTCTATGAAAGTTTCCCAATCGTCTGGATTCCGGCTACTCTTGGCTGTGTTATACATATTTTATTTTACTTTATTCTATCCCTAACTTATCTTGTCAGCCACGGTTGCTTCCTACTTCCCTTGGGATCTTTCATACTTTATGGAATGAAATGATCCAGCGTCTTTCGGATTATGCCCAGAAATCCCTGCCATTGCTGTTCCACCGTCATTCCTGCTAGGATCCCCTTCTAGTCTACCTTGGCCAGCTACCCTGTCATGCCTTCATAGTTCCCTTTGTTCAACTGCATCACTGAAACTTCCGATATAACGTTCTCCTTCTCAAATTCCAGATTAAAACTAATCATATTATGGGGAATAAGGAAATAGCACTAGAGTTGAACAAGGACTTTGGTTCTGTCTGCACTGTGAAAAACAGAACCAGTCTCCCAGATGTACCAGAGGACAGATAATCTAGGGAGACAGATGAAATGAAAGAAAATTGCATTCGGCGAGCAATAGTATTGAATAGACTGATGGGAATATTGTGGAATATTGCTTTGGGGGAACGGGTTGCGTTGGGGGGACCAAGCCTCTCGTATGACTGGGACCCAACGGGACCCACTTAGTATAATAATGTAGATAAATGTGAGTGTATCCACTTTGGCGGCAGGAACAAGGAGGCGGATCATTATCTCAATGTTGTCGCATGAGGAAAAAGAGAAGTGCCCCGAGATCTGGGTGGCCTTGTGCACCAATCATTCAAAGTAAAGGTACAGGTACAGCAAGCAATGACGGAAGCGATGGCTCGAAGGACCGAATGGCCTACTGGTGCATCTATTGTCTATTGTCTATTGAAAGGTAATGGCATATGGGCCCTCATAACGAGAGGATTGGGCATAGGAATACGTGGTTCTTCTGCACTTGTGCAGAGCCCTGGTTAGACTGTATCTGGAGTAGTGTGTGCAATTTTGGTTTCCCAATTTGAGGATTCCTATCCTTGTTATTGAGGTAGTGCAGCATTCGTTCACGAGGATGGTGGGACTGTCATATGAGGAGACATTGGAAATAATGTGCTTGTATTCGAGGAGGAGGAGGAGAAGGAGGAGGAGGAGGAGGAGGAGGAGGAGGAGGAGGAGGAGGAGGAGGAGGAGGAGGAGGAGGGAGGAGGAGGAGGATGAGGAGGAGGAGGTGGAGGATGAGGAGGAGGGGGAGGAGGAGGAGGGAGAGGGGAGGAGGAGGAGGAGGAGGAGGAGGAGGAGGAGGAGGGGAGGATGGAGGAGGAGGAGGAGGAGGAGGAGGAGGAGGAGGAGGAGGAGGAGGAGGAGGAGGAGGAGGAGGAGGAGGAGGAGGAGGATGAGGAGGAGGAGGAGGCGGAGGAGGAGGAGGAGGTAGTTCACTCCAAATAAAAGGAAGAAGAAACGACGACGTGGTCATACAACCATTATTTATTCATACAGCTTTTCAAACTGTAGTTCTTGTGAGTCAGTTGATACCAGACCCAAAATGAAATTGAATTCCCGCCGAGAAATTCGTTTCCCTTTTGGTACTGCGCAACATTTTAACCCGCCGGAACATTTCTCCGACCACCTACAACTTGATGCTGCAAGTCTTGAAACAAATCCCGTTCTTCCGTCTGCACTGTGCTGCGTGACACAAAATAAATGCAGAATGAACGATCAGTAGATAATTCTATTTACAGATGGAGGGAAAAACGATGCAAGCTTTCAGTAACGTATTTTGGGCATTGGCAATCGGCATGAAACCGGATGACGAATAGCATCTTCATCACTCTCATCTTTACAAACCAGTAATTGTAGAAGGTCTGTATTTACTAAAGCCAGAAGGAAAGGACGGCTGAATGTAGCAATGTGGTGTTGCAGGTTGCAGATAGAATTGAAGAGGGAATTATCTAACCTAGTGAGATGATCGTTTGGAGATATACGTTTCCATTCTAGCTGGCAACGTGTAGTCATAGATCTGGATGATGGTCAAGTACTGAGGCCTCATCCATTTGTAATTCGTGCCAAACGTTGCTGATACTTTAGAATTAAATGGGAGAGCTCATCGTCCACATGGGGCCGCTGAGAGTTGCACATCGTCAGCTGAATGGCAGTGGTCACTGTACCAAATGTGGGAAGATCTCAGCTTTGGGTTGCGCCGCATATTGTTCTAAAGGACAAACACAGCATGAGGCATAGGCGTCACTACGAAGGGCAGGCAGTCATTGGGAAAAATGAATGTATAGTGGCTTTTATTTTTCAGGTATGAATATGAATGGTTGAAAATATGGTTTCAATGTTCACAGCGCTCTTCAATCCAAGGTTGGATTGATTTCTAACTGCTCAGCCACATGGAAATAACGGTAGCACAGCGGTAGAGTAGCTGTCATAGATCGAATGCAGCGCCCGAGATCCAGGTTCTATCCCGAGTACAGGTGCTGCTGTACGATTTGGAGAGGTGTGAAGTTGGTTTGCCATCGACTCACCAACATTGAAAATAATAATGCAGAACGAAAAATGTGGCTACTTTAAATCAACACTTTCCTAATGCTGTCGATGAGCGATCTCGAGTATGTGCACACAAAAAAGTTTACTCACCCTGGTCTGGGGTAATTCCTTCTGCGAAGGGATGAATCAGAAGCAATATTCCAAACAGGAACAGGAGCATGTTTCTCATCTTCGCTTCCCTTTCAGTCTCACATAATGCGAGGAAATAATGAATCATGAATATGAGACTTTGCTCTAAATATACTGAGCAAGACTGCCTTGTGTTGACGGGCATGTCCTGTTGATGGGGTGACGTACTGTTGAGGTCGATGTATTCCAGGAGGAGCCAGTCAGCCTGACTAGTTACTCATTGGCATTACAGAAACAATCAATTACCAGCATGATTTGTCTAGCGGGCATGAACTGTTCACCAAATAAATATGTGTGTGCATGGTCTCCATTCCGAGACGAGCCCGTCACACGGACGTCAGACGCTGTGAGAGCAC